>NC_056732.1:709117654-709265154 GCF_019279795.1 Protopterus annectens | reverse complement strand
AGGAAGTTGGTTCCTCATCCAGAGGTGCACCGTAGATCAGATTAGGGGTTCTATCTAAATGATTCTTGGATCTTGATGGCCCAGTCAGAACTTATCATCGATGTGGCCTGAAGTAAACTCATGCAAAGATTTTTGTATTAAATGAAGCTGAAAGGAAGGCCTGGTATGGCCAGCAGCTGTGATTTATCATTATAGCAGCTTAAATATAGAGAAGGTGTTAGTGGGCTGGTTACATGGATTATAACGTCTTTGATGAAGGTACTGTTCAGTCTTTATAAATACTTCATTAGTTAAGTAAATGCTCTACTAAGCCAAATGAGTGAATTTTGATTACTTTCTTCTGCTTTGGTATGGTAAGCTTCGTTTCTTTACCAACTTGGGCTTCCACTATTTTAGTACATGATATTAAAGCAAACTGTTAAAGCAAATCAGTTTGCTTTATATCACTAATAAGTGTTACAACCAAAAACAGAAAATGTACTTTGCAACTGTGCTAACTGCTAATGAAATATTCCAGTGGAAAGGCATATATTAATTAGCAATGTGCTCTCCCCAAGATCTTTCTGTAGTAAGGCATTTATGCCGCATAAATTAGCATGTCCACCTCCAGCCTCTCATGTTAATGAGTATGGTCAAAAGCTCTTGTTCATTCCTCACATCCCTCACTGTAGAGGTAAGTGCCAGGGTGTGTAGTGGAAAGGAAGTATTGGGGATGTTTGCATGTGTGTATGTAAGGGACTACATGTATGGGTATATGTGTGAGTGCATGTAATGCGTGGGAGGTTGCAGTAAGTGGGTTAGTGGGGGGGTGGTAAGTTAGGGTGTGGGAGTGTATGAGTGATTGGGTGAGTGTGTCTGTGGGTGTGATTGGGTGTGGAGGGTGCTGCGTGTGTGTGTGTGTGTGTGTGTGTGTGTGTGTGTGTGTGTGTGTGTGTGTGTGTGTGTGTGTGTGTGTGTGTGTGTGTGTGTGTGTGTGTGTGTGTGTGTGTGGGGGCGGGGTAGACTGTCATACCTGCGCATTCCCTTAGAATAAAAAGCAACTCCTACAGCACTGATGGGGGTGAACACTAGCCAACTGGCATATAGCTTTTATATGATACTGGTTGTAGAGGATAACTAAACATCATGGATTCTTCTTTAATATGTTTTGGGTTGGAGAGGAGCACTAGAACTAAGACATATTGGTCTGGGGTATGATTCTCACTTTGGTTGTGAGAGATCCCTGGTCAAATCCAAGACAAACCCAGGATTTTTGTACCATTGGTGGTAGAGTGATGAGCATAGCTGCCTTGCAAGCAGTTGACCTTGGTTTGACTCCTGGTCAATGCAAGAAGTCTGTACATTTAATGGGTGGGAGGTTGGCATTATGGTTAAGGTGTTTACCTTGCAGATGCAAGGCACATGGTTTGATTCTCACATGGGGTAATTGGTCAGAATTAAAATTGCCCACAAAGGCAGTTAGCCTAGTACTGAACTATGAACTATAGCATTAAATTATTGTCCTTTAATGCCACTTATATAAGACATGGTTTGGGGGTGGACACTAGCCACCAGCGATATCTCTTTGTTATTGTGTCTGAAAGGTACTTATAAAAAAATAAGGATGACATGGGGTGGGCAGATCAGTAGACACCAGGAATACTATAAATAGCATGCCTTAAAGGTATTAAAAAGATTCAAACCCTAAATCTTCCCACAGAGGATATTAGTTCTCTGCACACCACTAGACACCAGAGAAGGTTTGTCATAATATGCAAAACTTAGGAAAAATTAAATTAAAAAGAAGGTAAGAAAAGGCTTCAAACTTGTACCCCTGATAGATGAAACAGCACAATTAACCCACTACAATAACTGAAAAATCAGTGTATCAAGGGTTTTCTGTCTATATAATAAGGATCCTGAAGTACGGCTACAGTTCATGAATTATGAGGGAGAAGGTCAGGGCACCTATAAGCATATCTCTCAGTACTCTCAGTACTATAGCACAAGAAATCTCTGGACAGCTGACAGGCATGCCTATAAGGGACAACAGCAGAATCATCCTGTAAAATGAGGTACAGTTAAGAGGGATGGGGACATGTACAAATGGGGGGGTGCCTTCATGACAAGGAAAGGAGAAACTCTAGATGACACCAGGGAGTCACTTAAAAAGTTAATAGGGTAACAGGCATAGCATCACATGTCAGTTTCTACACAATAAGGGGTCCTGATGGAGAGATGAAAAGTCAGGGGGTCCTGATGGAGAGATGAAAGGTCAGCAAGCAAAAGACAGTAGTAGTGCTGAAATTGAATTCATCCTCAAGTCTTGGTGAGTACCTTCGCAAAGTAAATCCTGTTTTTCACAAAATGTTACCAAGGCGACACTGATATATAGACTGTATTTATATAGCATATATCAGGGACAGAAGTAAATCAAAAATAAAAAAGATAGCTGGGTGCACAAGACCCAGGATAAAAAAGTGCCCAATCCTGGTAGACACACTGGTGCCAGGACTGTAAAAAATGACAGCGCAGAATCCTCAAAATATGTAAACATTCCTACAATGGAACCAGGCCAGGTTCAGAGGGAGGATGATACCCCCCCCCCATTTTAGATGGAAGTAGCAGTCCACAAAAACGACAAAAATTGATTGGCCAAAGAAGAGCCATAAAGATGATCTAGTGGACTATTGAGGATATGAAAGATATTATGTATTGTTACTATTATGTAAAAAGCACAGAATTTCCAGACGCAAGATATACAAAATGATTAAGAGAGAAATTAGAGGAAAGAAAAATACTTCTGCAGGAAAAACTGTCAGAAGCTTCAAATAAAAATGTGCGTTCATTAATACAACAGATTTTTGAAAATCAGTATATAGATCAAGAAATTTTGATCTGTTTGGAAAAAGAAGCATCTGAGGAAGTGAGAAAATATAAACAAAATCTAGAGATATTTGAAAAATATAAAAAAGAAATATGGACATGGGAAAGAAAGAGAGATTTGATATGGTGCAATATTTATGCAAAGGAGAAAGCCAAGTTAACTAATGTAGAGAAGGCAGTCTCAAAGATATTCTAAGAGAAATACAGGCAAAGGCATCCAGATATGGAAAATTTCACAATAAAAAGATTAGTAGCACAAAGATTTAATGTAGAAAAGATGATTAGTAAAGCAGAAGTTAAACAAATAGAAGCTGAAGTTATGGAGTGCCTGCAAAGTGAAGGATTTAATGTAGAAGGTCTAAGGCTACATCACAGCATGATGGAGTGAGGCCCTGGAATAAGGAAAAGCAAGATCAGGAGACATGTGAAGATGAAATATGGGTGGGGAAAGGAAAAGAGATTTAATATGGTGTAATATTTATGCAAAGGAGAAAGCAGAACTAACCAATATAAAAAGAGCAGCACTCAAGATATTTGAAGAAAAATATAGGCAAAGGAATCCGGATATGGAAAACTTTACAATACAAAAAATAAGAAGACTAAGAGGAAAAGTAGAAAAAGAGATTAGTAATGGAGAAGTCAAAGAAAGAAACTGAGGTTATGGAACAACTGCAAAGAGAAGGATTCAGTGTAGTAAATCAAATACAGAAAGCACCACAACAGGATAGAGCAATGGATATCCAAATTAAGGGGAAACCAGTGGAACAAGAAGCAATTGTTCAGGTGCCATATCAAGATATGTTGGAGCCTTCCACAGGAAACCAGTATAAACGTTCATTTGAAGCTAGACAGCAAGGAAAGAAACAGGAAACTGTGGAAACTCTGAAGCAGTCAATGTTGAGGAGTGATAGGCCAGTGAGTTCCCATATGACAGAACAACAGATGACTCAGAATGAAATTGAAAAGAATGTGCCACAAGAAGATGCTAGAGAATTTTCTAGAGAATGCCCACAGGAAACGGAAAACAAGGGATGTGCCCTCAGTATGGAAAAAAATGAGTTAAGAGAAGAGTTGCTTGATTTAATAGACAAAGACAGATGTATCAAGATCAATGAGAGAAATAGACTGCAGAAGGTTAATAAAACCCCAAAAGTCAGAAGCTTGATAAAACAAATGAACACAGTAATTAGGACTGCTCATAGAGATCCATGCAATAAAACAGAAGTAAACTGAATATATTACTGTGCTGCTAAATTAATAACTGATAAAGTTCTACCACAGGAACATAGGGTAGTGAGGGAAAAGAGGGGGCGAAAGTGAATACCATCATGGAAATATCAAATAGAGAAAACTATAAAGCAGCTAAGACAAGAAGTGTCATTTTTAGAAGATTATAGAAGAGGGAATAGATCAACAAAAATACAAAGAAAGATAGATGTGATAAAAGCAATGCGCAGTATCAGAACAGACCAGGATCTATTATGCACTATTGGAGATAACAAACTAAAAATTACAAAACGGGCGGAAAGACTTAGAAGATATGAAGATGAATATAAGGGAAAAGCACAAAATAAACAATTTACTGATGACCCAAAAAAGTTTTATAGAGAATTAGGAAATAAGGTAAAAGGAATTGATAGACCGACAAAAAAAAGAGGGCATAGATACATTTTGGAGAAGTATCTGTGAAGATCCTGTGGAACATAACAAAGATGCTACATGGATAGAAGAAGTAGAAGAAAGAATAAGAAGTTTAAAGGTACAGGATAGGAAATGGGATGAAATAACAGCCAGAGAGATTGAAACAAAGTTGAGAAAAGCCTCTAACTGGAAAACCCCAGGCCCAGATGCAGTACCTAACTTTTGGCTTAAAGTATTAACTTCTTTGCACGAGGATTTAGCCATGAGTAAGCACTATTTATATGCGCACCCTAAACACACACTGCACTGGTTAACAACAGGAAAAACAATGCTCTCACTTAAGAATGAACCTGCAAGCTACCTAAAAATTATAGACCGATAACTTGTCTTCCAACGATGTATAAACTATACACGGGAATTGACGCTATCAGAGTTTATAGTCATTTAGAAGAAAACTCAATTATGGCAGTAGAATAAAAGGGCAATAAAAGAAAGTCATATGGAACAAAGGATCATGTGCTGTTAAACAAAGTTATAGTGGAGAACTGTAAGAAGGGGAAGAATCTAAGTATGGCATGGATTGACTACAAAAAAGCATTTGATAGTATCCCGCATTCATGGATAAAAGAGTGCTAAAAATGTATTAGATGCACCCTACACTGATTGGCTACATTACAGTAGCCATGAAACAGTGGCAGACCACTTTGCAATTAAGCCATGATAAAGGACAGATTATTATCCCAGGGACAAAAATTCAAAGGGGGATATTCCAGGGTGACTCTTTGTCACCATTGCTATTTTGCCTTGCCATTAATCCCTTACCAGCTTAGGCCATGGCTACAATTTGGCTCCTAGAAAACAACAAAGTCTAATGACTTCTCATGTTCTCTTTGTTTATGATTTAAAACTGTATAGCTCATCAGATGAGGGACTGAACGCACAGCTGCAGGTTGTCAAAACTTTTTCAGATGATATTGGAATGTCATTTGGTCTTGATAAATGTGCAAAAGCAACCTTTAAAAAAGGAAAATGCAGCACCAGGAAAACATCAGTTTGGGACAAGAATGTGATATAAAAGAACTTCAGCAAGAGGGAGTGTATAAATACTTGGGAATTGATGAAGGATCAGCAATAAAACATGAACAAATGCGAATAAAGCTCAGTAAGGAGTACTTTAGAAGACTTAAATTAATCCTGAAAACAGCATTGACATCTAGGAACAAGATCCAAGCCATAAATCAATTTGCTCTTCCTGTCCTAACTTACAGTATTGGAGTGATTGACTGGACCCCAAAAAGTGTTGGATAGATTGGATATTAAAACAAGAAGGATGCTTCATGCTCACCAACTGATTTATAAAAATCAGTGTATACCAAGATTATATATTCCCCATTCCGAAGGAGGGATGGGCCTCCTTGAAATTGATTACATGTATACATGATCTGCAATCGTGGGACTCCACACATATCTGCTGACCTCACAGGATCCAAATGTAGTGAAACTTTTGAAACATGAGGAGAATAAATTTAAGATGACATCTCTGTTTAATTTAGCAGAAGCATATTGATGTCAAGCAGGAATGGAAATCAAACCAGAAGTAGATTAAAAACCAGGCAGCAACTGAATGTGCTGAAAAAACAAAAGAAAGAACATAAGGTGAAGGACCAGATGAGAAGGCAAGAAATGTGGAAAAAACATAAATATAGTTGCAAGTATAGAAAACTTCTGGAAGAGCCTCATGTTGATCAAGAACAAGTGCAGGAATGGTTAAGGAGAGGTGAATTCACATCAAGAAATGAAAGGTTAATATTGGCAACCCAAGATAGTGGGCTTCGTCCACGCTGGTTTACAAAGTCCATGGAACATGTGGGAGAAACAGACATATGTAGGTTTTGTAAAACTGAATTGGAAACAGTCACACACCTTGTTGCTAATTGCGTCGCACTAATGGCCGAGGGACTGCATACTGAAAGGCATAATAATGTGGTGAGACTGTTACACTGAAGATTTTACAAACATTATGGTATCGAAGTGGCTGAAAAACACTGGAAACATGAGCCACAAAGAATCATAGAAAATGATGATGTTTATATCACATAGGATCACCCAATACCAACAGTTCAAAGAATAGATGTTAGAAAACCGGATATAGTGGTCCAAAAAAGAAGACAAAAGTAGTATTGATCATTGGAATCACCACACCTAGTGACTACAGTGTCTTGTGTACAGAGAGACACAAAGTCATAAAATACCTTGATCTGCAGGCAGAAAGGAGGGCCATGTGGAAGAAAGATAATCAGACAGTTCCAATAGTAGTAGGAGCAACTGGTCTTATAAAAAAGATTTTACAATCGTATTTAGATATGTTACCAACTCATGTAACACCGTACGAATTGCAGAAGGAGTCATTACTGGGCACATTGCGGATGCTGTGAAGAGCACTTTTTGCTAACATCAAAGAGTGAAACAATACTAATTTCATGAAATTTAATCATATTTTGACTTAGGAATGGAGTCCATTTCTGTCATGGTATTAGAAACCCAAAAGACTTGGAGAAATTAAAAACGACATTTTTACCATTAAACAACAGGTTTGGGTATGTGGTTTGTGTGTGTGTGTGTGTGTGTGTGTGTGTGTGTGTGTGTGTGTGTGTGTGTGTGTGTGTGTGTGTGTGTGTGTGTATGTGTGTGAGAGAGAGAAAGTAAGGGGTTCCTGTGCTAACACTATGCATCTGATCTGGTGTTAAATACCACTGAAAACATTTGCAGTAATTAACAATGATTCAGAGATATGCAGATTAGCCAGTAATGAAGTCATTCCCCATTGTGGCTAATGTGTCTCTGAATCACAAATCTACACATTGTGGAAATAAGACATTTTTACCAAAGTCCATAACCGAAGGTTTCAATATCTTTTTGAATCCCAGAATGTGCCTGGTAATTTGAACAGCAGAGATTTCCTCAATAAAATGGTAACAAAATGCACAGTATTAAATCAATAAATACTGTGAAATTAAATAATAAATATTACAGCACATTGTTTTAAATTATGTATGATATGTGCATGAAAGAACACTATGTGGGCATATAACATAAAATATTATTATTATTATTATTATTATTATTATTATTATTATTATTATTATATCATCATAATCTCTTTTCCATTTTGCTTTTCTTGGGTTTAATTTAATTTTAATTTTTGGGTTGGATTTAATTTGAGTAATTAAAGGTGCCACACACTTTGATTCTGGTACGTAGGATACATATTAGGGCAAACTGTTCTGTAAAGATGTTGCTGGATCCTTTTTTTGCTAGAGCAGCTATTCCATGGCTTCAGTATCATGTTCAAAAAGTATCAACCTATCACTTTTATGCCAGGTTTTCACAAGTTTTACAGTCTGCTTTCAGAGTAGAAATTCAGGATGAGGTACACACACAGCTGCTTATGATTTAATTATGTAACCCAGATGGTGAACAATCTAAGCATCCACTTAACTTTTATTAAAACAAACATTGTATTGCAAACTGTCTTTCACAGCCTGGGATTCACTCTGTATGAGAATAATCATGGCCACAGTCATGGGCACATAAACAACCATGTCGCTTCATCTGCAGAGCCTGGTCCCCATCAACGGAGCAATGCTACTGTTCGGGCAGCTTTTGTCCACGTGGTTGGAGATCTTTTGCAAAGCATCAGTGTACTAATCAGTGCACTTATTGTCTTCTTTAAGGTCTGTGACTTTTATTTATTATTATTCTTTATGTGTATGCCAATTGTGCTACTGCATGAGAAGACATTTTTGTTGTATTTTCCACCTTTAGTCAAATACATCACACAGGCCATGAACTGACTAATGGAAATGTTGGAAATGAAATTATGAAACGTGAAACAGTTAAAATGTTTAGAGCACTTCCTTAGCTACAGAATTTTAATATTGTTATGAATAATACTAGTAGTAGACGTGTATGTCTAGCCTGAGGAAAGGTTCCCGAATCTTGTTCTGACATGCTATAGATCAATGAACTAGTTTCATAAATTCCCATATTTTGTTCAAAAAGGGCTATTTGTAGTAATATCAGAGCAGTAGGAGTATGGAAGATTTTCCATACCCCAGGGCTATGTGATCTTGGAAGTAAGATGTGGGATGTGGTCAGTGCAGGTGGCCAAAATCTTACAAAAATGCTGTTTTTGAATTTTTGTGTTATAGCCAACAATGTGGGATGTTGATTTTTTTTTTAATGGAAGTATTTTCAGTAAATGTTAGTTTGCTATTTAACTATATATACCTGAGGAAAACTGGATGAATACTATAATAATGACATGACTGATTTAGGATGGCTGGCTGGGCATGCAATTATGTGGCACAATCACTCGTTAAATATTATTACCGTAAATTAAAATGGCTACCAAAACAATCCTTATTCATTCAAGACAAGTTGCATACAAATGAATGAACCTAATATATTACTCACTTGAAGCTCCAATAATAATTTAATAATTCTGCCAACAGGCAGATAATATGATTGTCAAAGGAAGACCCATCAAAATTTGCATTATTGAGTGAAATGATGCACTGTGTCAGTTGAGATGTAAGAAAGTGATATGGGTTTCTAAACAGATTTTACACCTGTTTGTTTGGTCATTTTTATCCTAAACTGCAGTGGCAGGCACATGTTAAATTTATCATAAGATTATATTGTTGATACTAAAGACAGCCTTTGTCCTGAATTTATGTCTAAACCAATAAGAACATTAATTTCTAGAGTGAAATGGTTTAACGTTATGAATCAGGGGTAGATAAATGTTTCAGAGCCCTATCAAAGGAAGAATTACTGAACCAAGACATGATAAGTATTATCTTTACATATAGGCTTAAGCAGAGAAAATCATGATCCAGTTCTAAAAGCAGCTAAACAAAATATAAATGCTGACAGTACTACCTGCTGTTATCTGCTTCTAGATCACAGGAATAACCTAAATGCTCACATGTAATACTGTCAGACCTCAGAAATTTTTATAAAAAAAAGATTTCTAGATAAATATGTACAAAAAACGTGATACACTATACAACAATGAGCAGATAAGAAGACAAAACAATAGGCAAAGGGATAAGTACAGCCTATAAAGCACAAATATACACTAATAATGGCAAATTAACAAATAAAAACAACACTGATGTTGGTTAAAATGACAGATTACAAAGTAGAATGAATAAAATGGGTCAGTTAAATGCTACCATAACCTACTCTTACTCTTACATTTCCTACTTAATATACATGCTCCTTAATAACTTAAAAGACCACCAATGAACTCGAATCAACCTTTATATCAATCACAAATACAAAACAAAAAACGGTCAAAACAACAAACGTACTAAAAATGTGTTAAAAACATATTCGCAACATTAATACTAATCTATTCAAAACAAAGGTAGCAATGGTAGTAAGAGCTTTCATTCTTTACGTAGAACTTCATCAGATCAAGGGACTGAATGACATCAACGCATTTAAATAACTTACTTAGCTAAGGTATTACTTAATTCCATTTTTTCAACATCCCTGAGATGTTCATAAATTCTCTTATTGAACTCTGTAACTGTCCTGCCAATATAAAAGGCTGGACATAAACCAAATAAAAATGTATAAACTACAAATTTGATTTACAATCAAATTTTTTATACAATATAATTTTATAATTTCTTTCGGGAAGCCAGATATATTCACCCATTAGAATATGTTTACAAGAATTACAACTCATACATTTATACATCCCCTCCACATTCTTATTATCCTCTATAAAAATATATATTTTTAATTCTTGCCCGGGTTAGAGACAAAAAGTTTTTTTCCCCTATTATATTTTTTAATTCTTGAAAATTCATAATTCATTAGTCAGAGCTGATTGGCATTTATACATTGTTTGAAGTGTGCAAAGTCTAAGCATGGGGTGCTGATGAGCTTTGTTCTATTTCCATCAAGGGTTTAAGTGAAATTTGATCTTATACCGATATTTCATTTTTTTTTTAACTTCAGTGAGGGTTCATTTGGGAAATGGAGATATGTTTCTTTTGAAGATACAGAAATAAAATTGTTGGTGCATGTATTGGTGTTATGAAAAGCTCTAAATTAATATTTGAGTGTATCTTGATATTTTTGAATTCTTCTTACATAAATACAAAGTTCTAAGTACTATTACTTTTCATTCTGGGATGCTTTAAATCTTGTTTTTATACTGATTAATCTATCAAATACATTAAAGGTTTATGTTTCTGTGATCAGTAAGTCATTCAAAAAAATAAATAAAAAAAAAAAAAAAAAAATATATATATATATATATATATATATATATATATATATATATATATGTATATATATTTATCCCATCTGCACAGTAAAATATGTTATTGTTATTTTCTAAACTGTTGTTCTTCAGATTCTTAATTTGGTCCAAAAGAATTTTCTTCTCATAATTTTGTGTCAGTTTGGAACCAGAGTTTGATTTCACTTTATATACTGGACTTCTGCATTGCCCTAATGGTTTGCCATAAACTTGATAGCTGAGAGAGGAGTGTAAATGTGGCCAGCTCTGTCTTCTGAAGTGTGACCATATATTCTCCCTATTAGTAAGGCACTTGGACAGAAACACTATTGGACCCAAGAATATATTAAGTGGGTTTTGGAATCCCCTAGCCTATATGTTTGGCTCATCCAATCCTAAGACAGTTTATGTATTTTAGAAATACAAAGGAACAGCTGTATTTGTCAGAGTATGAAGAATATGATTACTGGAGAGATGAACCTGCCGAATGCCAAGATGTTTTATTCAGAAGGAGAGGTGGAGTATTGTCCATTTCTGAAATTTGTTCTGTAAATATTTGTAAAGAGATATTATGTTGCAGGGTCTACTGTGTTACTTTGAAATGTGTGAGCTCTGAAAACAATACCTCATGCAGTTCTGCATGAAACCTGTTTCTTTGAAAATACATGAGCTCTAAATTACATATTCATGCAAATATGTAAATGTTAAAAGTAAGTGCTTTGTTGTAGGGGAAGCTTTACCCACTCCTTTTTCTTGTATATTGTCACTCAGAGGTCACTCATGTTCACAGAAAAATAGCGTAGAAGAGAACAGTTGCTCTTTTTCTGCTACTCAGTGTGACATTCTTTAAAACTCAAGTTTTAAACATTGCTTCAAACGGCATTGATCAAAAACATGACAAGGAAATACAACTTTAGTAAAGAATTCTCAAGCAACTATAAAATGAGAAAATACAACTTAATGAAGTTAAGAAGTCTATAGGCTGTTGTATACCTATATGCTGCCAAACTAATGTTTGATGTTACTAAGTATGAACATACAAGTGCAACTTCAGAGTAAAACAGAGAAACTTCAAAACTACAGAAATTAAAGTCATTTTTGGCAGTGTCATCACTGTCCTTGCATCTCCCAATCTAGGGAGCGCACCTTTATACCCTTGATACTCTAGTTTTGAGAGTTCTGTTCATCAGAGTAAGGATAATTCTTAGAGAAATCAAGGTCTCGGAAAAAGTACATAGAATAAGGCAGTTGTAACTTTACTGATCACTTAAGAGTTTCAAATAAGCATGTCTCACAATTCTGCCTTCCTCCCATGATAGTATTATACATAAGGTCTTTCCTATGAAAGCATGAAAGAGCCCCAAGTATGTAAAACTTTATTTTGCAGTAGTCTGTGTCAGCATTTATTTATTTATTTATTTGGAAGGTACAGTCATAATTAGTCATAGGTTAAATTTATTCTTGAAAGTTCTGCAAAGCGATTAATAGTGCTCACCACATGACCAAATGTGTTTTGGGACTAAGCCCCCATAGGACACAGTTATTGACAAACTAATGATGAAATTTTAAGGTGGGAAATGATAACCTTAAAAACATTGTGTGTTGCTTTGCTTGCATTGATACATTATATTTTTGGTTAAAATATAACTTTTAAGTTTTGGCAAGGTGTTTCCAGCTTTTAGCATTTGCTGTGCCTCCCTTGTTTCTGTACCATTACCATCCAGTTTCATGAGGTCACTACGTACAATTCACAGTATTAGATGGTAAGCCAAAGGCCACTTGATAGAATGGCATCACTGTAAATGAGGATATTTCCTTACCCTCAAGGTGCAGTCAGCCAAGAGTTGATTACATTACTAGTAGGGGTACAGCACCCTGTATGGGAGGTTTGGGGTTATGACCACACAAAAAAGCCAGTATTCTGAATGACTGGACTTTAAAGCACCTAATTTTCATTAAAAGTTTCCAGTTTCAAAGAAATGACAGGGAACCGTTACTGTTGCCATGCCTGCAAGCCTTAGCAAGATCTTCATTTTTCACTTTTCACTTTTGGAGTTTGACTGCAGTGGTGGTACTGCGGTAGTGTTGTCGCCTCACAGTTAGACGTTGCCCGTTCGATTCTCAATTAGAGCGTCTACTGTGTGATGACATGCGTGAATGGGTGTTTCTTCGTTGAAGGTTGTGCGTTAGGCCCGGCAAGCCAGCACGTAAAACTCTACTGCCAATCATTAGTGGACCGGAGTTCCGCTGTGGCGACCCCTAACCGGGAAAAGCCGAAAGACACACACACACACACACACACACACACACACACACACACACACACACACACACACACACACACACACACACTTTTGGAGTTTGAGCAGTGGAATCTGGTAGTGTTGAGTGTCACTGTTTTTTATCCCTACTCTTCTTATAAAAACCTGACTATTGTTTTACAGATATTAAAAAAGGTTTAGAATATGTTTTTTGTTATTTCTTTCAGCCTGAATACAAAATTGCTGATCCAATCTGCACATTTATTTTTTCTGTGTTTGTATTGGCAACAACAACTACTATTTTACAGGATATTTTGCTGACCTTGATGGAAGGTAAGGCATCATATTAATCTAATTTATTGGAAATTTCAGTATATAGTCACATCTTCAGTGCAACATTCTAGTTTATTCTAATATTGAGTGACAGTGCCTTCAATAATGTTTCAAAACTTTGCAGTTGATTTGAACAATTACTAGAAAGTTATATAAAGGCTTCACTGTGACAAAATCATCTTAAGCACACTGCAAATATTTATGGATTAAAACATCTTGGCGCTGCTGAACAACTTCATTAGTTTCAAAACTAACAATGCACTCTTCCTAAATAGTAAAAAAAATACTGTTGGAAGCTTATGGTACAATCTCGGCATGTTTGAATTAAACAAATTATGTTTTTTACAAAAATATACTTTAAAGAGTCAGAATATATAGAACATTGATAATAGAAATAGATCCTGAATGAACCTTTTAGTCATACTGCTCAGGCCAAGGAATTTGACAAAGCAGCAGTACAATATGCAAATATGACACATAATATCAAAAAACAAACAGTGATTCATTATATACTTTGAGACAAACAGGTGTGTGGTCATAATAATAAGATTTCACTATGTATACAAGACCATGAGGAAAACAAACACAATCTATTTCTATTGATAATAAATGTTAATAAATAAAATAAAATAAAAAAAAATATATATATATATATATATATATATATATATATATATATATATATATATACCGCTGTTGTGAACAGTGGAGACAGATGTGGGATCGTGAAGGAATGGATATGTTAATATGTATTTATGTGTTCATACTAAGTGGTACACTTAATCCATACTAAGTGGTGCACTTATCGTATTGTGCACTGACTGGGTTCTACTATGTGCCCACCCAGAGCAGGTGACTAAGTCCTTTATTATACCTCCAGGGCAAAATACTAATTTATACAGGATGCTCTTAATGGCATAAATTATGGCAGATCGGTGCCGCATGGCCATGCACAATGCATAAATGGATTCTTTGTAAGTTCTTCCCCATCTGTAGTTTGAATAATGAAGAGAGCCACATGTATATAATGTGCCAGTTTATTAAATGGGAATGGATTTTTTTATTAAGATAACTAACCTTCCTGTTTGGTACCAGGAAATGCAGAGGTTCAATTAGATAGGAAAAGAATGTTTAAGACATCTTGCAGATAGCTTTTCAGTTAAAAATAGGAGCTTACAAATGCTTGGTACTGGTACACATTATACATGAAGAGGGGAAAGGCACATCATTTGTTAAGCCTAAAATAAAACAATGATAACATTTCTTTAGCTTGTTTTGTGTCAGAGAAATGCTGTGACACTGGATTATGATCTCCAAGATCAAGTGACAAATATCACCCTTGTCTAGTATGTCAATGAGGAAAGGTGATCCATTCTTAGTAGTTTGGACAGAAGGGTATAGAAACTGATAAAAGTAGAGCATTTGAGAGACACTCCAGTTATAAAAATAGTGACAACTTTATATAAGTGTATATGTGTATACACACACATATATATATATATATATATATATATATATATATATATTATTTATTTAACATTTGTTTACTGGGAAAATCCGACTGGATCAGCAGCCCATTTTCAGAGGAGGCCCAGAGAGAAAATCTCCAAATGACAAGTGAAAGTTAAGACAATTTACATGAACAATATAAAAGCAGGTATTAAAGCACACATTAGTAATAACTGAATACTACATAAGTACAGCGAGGTCGATATAATAATAAAACATATACTAAATTAAATTGGTAGATTGCAAACTTTTTTTTTTATATGTACATCAGGTAGGAGTAAGGTAAAGACTGAGGATCAGAACATTAGATTCAAATAGATGCTTAGTGTATGAGAAAGTTAAGGGTCTAGAAATATGGAAAGTCTGTTAGTCCAATATGCTAGTGGTTAGTAGATGAAATTCCTGTTATAGGGATAGAAAGAAAAGCCCCTAGAGAGTGAATGGAGTTCACCTGTTAGGGAAAGAGCAAGGGCAGGTCTGATAGGTTCAAAGGTTGATAGGTTGGTACTGGGCTATCTGCCCGAAGGCATATATTAGCCCAGCCACATTGTGCGGTATTCACCACCCCTTTAGTAGTTCCCTAGACCCTTGTACTAGCAGCTAGTACCCTTGTCCCCTATCTAGTAGTGCTGTTGGTGTGATCTCCGGTGTGAACTTTCTGTTACCCATCCACTCATCAAGGTTCCTCTTGAAGAGTGATAGTGAGGGGCTGTGTCTTATGTAGATCGGGACCCTGTTCCATAGTAAGGGAAGTCTCTGCGAAGGGAATCTATCCCTCCAGCATGTTCTATTCATTGTTGTGTTGTGGTTTATATCCCTAGAGCGTGTAGCTCGAGTAGATTTGGTTTTTCTAAGATGGAGCATGTTCAACAATTCTGGGTTGGACATGGCTCTGTACGTTAGACAGAGGAAGTTGTTAAAGCTCTCAGTGGTAGTAATGTCTGTTGGCAGAGAGTTCCAGAGCTTGGCAGTGACATGAAGGTATAGGCACTGTTCAGCTCTTATGTTTGGAATGTAGATGGTTAGGAGTTGTTTGTTTTTCAGAGCAGAGGGTTCTTGCAGGTATGTAGGGTTTTAGGAAAAATTTGAGAGCTTGGCAGCTATCAGGTGTATATATCATTTTATGTGCAGAAGACAGCTGTACTAGGCTTAGGTGTTGTGTGAGTTCAAGCCAATTTAGTTCTTTCAGAGCTAGGCAGTTGTGGGAACGGTAGGGGTAACCTGTGGTGAATTTGGCAATTTTAAGGTAGCAGGATTGGAGCGTATTTTTAAGAGAAGATTGTAATTTGGTGTATAAGGGGGCTGCATATAAGAGCGAGGGAAGCAAATAGTTGTTAGCAAGGGTTTTTCTGGTGGAGCTATCCAAGAACATTTTTTTGTCTGTAGAGTGTTCCTAGCTTGATGTGTGTTTTTTTAATGCTATTGCAGATGTGGTGTTCGAAAGTTAGTCTGTTATCTATGGTTACACCTAGAAGCTTAGCTGTGGGAACTGTTTCAATTTCTGTGTTATTCTGTGGAATATTTTAAAGTTAGATGAGACTGGTTTTGTCGAGAAAAGAAGGAGTTTTTTTTTTTTTTTAGGATTTTAAAGTAGCTGGGCTTCTCTCAGCCATGTCTCTATTGAAGTGAAGGTGGCTTGGGTGAGGTGCTGGAGTTGTATGTTACTGGAGGAGGAAATTATGGTAGTGTCATCTGTGTATTAGATAAATGAGCTAAGGCGTGTTGAGGTATGAAGGTTGTTGGTGAAAACATTAAAGAGTAAGGGTACAAGTATGGACCCTTGTGGGACCCCAGTTATGTTAGTTTGATATTGGGATAATTTATTTTGCCATTTGACGCACTGTTGGCGGTTGGATAGGTAGCTTGTAAACCATTGGAGGGATGGTGGGGTGCAGCCTATAATGGATAGCTGATGAAGAAGTTTGTTGCGGGACACTGTGTCAAATGCCTTTGATAGATCTAGTAGTAAGACAGAGGTGATATTACCAGAGTCAATGGATTTTGGACACAGTGTCCATGAAGGAAATTAGGGCAGTGGTGGTGCTGTGTGATGGGCAAAAACCATGTTGGGTAGGGACAATTAGTTTGTTTTGGATAAGGTGGTACAATAGTTGCTTATGTATGCATTTTTCCAAGAGTTTGGAAAGAGGAGAAAGGCTGGAGATAATTGAATAGTTCAATGGAATTGGCCCCTTTATCTAAAGGGGTGATGATAGACTTTTTCCAGAGGATGGGACAATGGACTCTGCTAAAGTGTAATATATAAGGATACTGACAGGATATGCTATGGATTCTGCAGCAAGTTTTAAGTATTCGGGGGGAGGTTGTCAGAGGAGAGGGAGCATGTTTTTAGTTTTTTTAGTAGTTTTTGAATGAGCGAGGTAGGGACAGGTTTAGGAGATGTGTGTGTGTGTGTGTGTGTGTGTGTGTGTGTGTGTGTGTGTGTGTGTGTGTGTGTGTGTGTGTGTGTGTGTGTGTGTGTGTGTGTGTGTATACATACATATAGATAGATATGTATATATAAACCAAAGCGTAAAAAGGTTACACAGACAAACTAGTTGGTAAAAGCTACAAAAAAACCCTATCAAAGCTAAGAGTCTTCAGTGTATAATACTTTAAACCTTTGTAGTGGAGGCCCATGGGATATATACACATAAAACAAATGTCATCCCTATCCATATTCAAGTGCAACTTTGAACTATGGATGGAAAACAGAAAATTTCCCCCAATATTTCCCCCTGTACTTCTAATGGACAAGGCAGCTATTAAATACTTTATTCCATGCATGGGTCTCCTCAAATTATTTATGGTATGGTCTCAGTTTTTATCACTAGGGATAATATATAGTTATTGACCATGGGATGTTGTAAGGCCAAGCCAACACCAAAGAGGAAAGGTTAATCCAAGCATCAAAAGGGACATTGGCTAGGCTTAAAATGGCATGCAAGGGCAGCTAGCCTAGTACTTACCTATGAACCTATATGCAAAATGTTATTTAAACATATTACTGAGAATGGTTTAAAGTCACATAGAGCAACTAGCAGTATGGACTTTAATGCTCCTTTAGACCAGCTACTACACAAGAAGTTGAAAGAAGGTGAAAGTGTCTTAATTTACATTAAATACAACCATTCCTCAAGTCTGATTAAACAATATGACATGCTTATGCTTCTCCGTGTCCAAATTACCATTGACAAAGTCCCTTACCATACATCCTTCTCTATAACCCAGGAAGCCCATAAATTTGGGCCACTAAAGACAAATCTTATTAGATGTAGGCATGCTGTGTTTTGCTCTATTTTGAGCTCATCATTACAACATAAGTGGATTGTTTGGCCCTACTTTCAAAATAAAGAGCTTAAAACCAAGCCGGATGTCCATAAACATTAATGTAAGTCCAAAGTATCCACATAATATCCAAATTAAAGGGTACAAAATTACACAAAAAAAGTCTGTAAAAAACTACAAGAAAGACGCAGCCAAGCTAGAGTCTTCGCTGTGTAAATACCTTAAACCCCCTATAATGGAGGCCCATGAGGTATATGCAAATCACCCCATAAGGACATACCACCTAGTTCTGTTATAAGGCTTCTGTATGCCCACAAATTTTACTTTTAAAGACTTCACTGGTACATTCAGACCAATAAAGCCAAAGCCAACTTGTAGTCATGCCATGTTTTGTCCTTTTTTCTTAGCTCATCAGTTCTGCATAATTGGATAATTTGGCCATATTTTGGAAACTTGTGTCACTAACCAGGGAGACACACAACTGGGCCTGTCCTGACTAATTTAAATACATAAAAAAGGAACAGAAATGGGAGAGAAAGAAAATAAAGCAGAATGGAATGCATAGTTAAAATAAGAAAAATGGAGAAAATTGGGTTAGAGCCAAAAGAGAAGCAGACACAATAAATTCACACATAATGTTACACATTCAATTTATTAATAACCGATTTCATTTTTATTAACTCTTTACTGAACTAAAACAAAAAATATGGGAAGTGCTTATGCATACTTGGGAACAATGACATAGGAAGTGCTTATGCATAAATGGAAACAATGATCTAGGAAATTCTTATGCACACGTGAGAAGAATGAGTGTATTGCTATCAAGTCTAGGTGGGGTTTACATTTACATTCTGAATAAATGATAATACATTTCATATTTGTGCCTGATATAAATGCAGTTGCAATATTGTACTGAAATCAGATACCATTCTTTATAAACACTGTTGCAATATATAATAATGCAATCAATTAGGCAGAATACTGCATGTTTACATTGACATATCTTTCAGATTTGGTTGCAATACTGTACTGAAAGCACTTTAGAGCTTCATTTATCATCCTTTATAAATACTTGTAATTTTATGTATATATATATATATATATATATATATATATATATATATATATATAAAACTGACATCAGTTAAAGGAATAATAATGCATTCATAACTTGTGTTAAGGAAAGATACAAAACTCAAAATTCAGCCAATCAAGTGATCTCTTTATTGAAGAACACGATCTTGGTAGACTACGATGTATGGCATGCTTATTTCTTTAAGCTTTTATCTTGTCTGCTACTTCTCAGCTGCTTCTGAGATTATTGTGAACTGTTGTGTGTGTGTGAAGTGCCTTATCTGTTTACATTCTGTAGTTGAAGGATGCTAGGACGATCTGTAGTAGGAGTAATACCCAAATACTGACCACAAGTTATACAGTCTTTTATAAGGAGGTGGTGGGCAGATGGGAGTGGGTACCTTTCAGATGAAAATAGATGTTTTTTCGAGCTCTTTCAAGAGATGCAATCCCTATGGTCAACCTGGTGTTAAATTATGACCTTTTTACCTAATTTTGTCTTGCAAGTATTATACTTTAAACTTCTTACAATAGATTTATTTACCTAATTTTTACTTTCTTCCCACCAGTGAGTAAAAGCTGCTAAGTGGGAGGCAGGTACCTTGTCTCCTCTTTTTTTTTTTAATTTTTATTTATTTATTTTACATGGGCAGCTGCAGTGGAGCAGTGGTTAGTGTTGCTGCCTCATAGCAAGAGGTTCTCCGGTTTGATTCTTGGCTGAGGTGCCTTTTGTGTAGAGTCTGCATGTCCTCCCTGTGGTCATGTGGGTTTCTTCCAGGTGCTCCAATTTCCTCCCACATCCCAAAGGCATGCTCTAGGTGGATTGGACACTCTAAATTGGCCCTAGGTGTGCGTGTGTGTACCTTCCGTGGAAGGTTGGGCACTGGGCTGGCAATTCGACACTTTAAAACTCCACTGCCAATCGTTCTGCAGATCATTGTTACACTGTGGTGACCCCTAACCAGGATAAGCCAAAAGGAGATGATGATGATTTATTTATTTTACATTTGCATACTAGGACAGCCCGACTGGGCCAGTGGCCTCTTTTCAGTGGAGGCCCGTGGAGAAAAGATCCGGTACAAAATATACATTTACATGGATGGTTTCCATTAAAAAAATTACAATTACAATGATGGTTTCAAAGCAATATAAAGCAAACATAGAATTAACACATGCCAATTTACATTTAAATGAAGGTTTCAGAACAATATAAAGCAAACATAGAGTTTTTCTACAGAATTAATGCATACCAAAAGGACAATACAACATGGTCTAGATGTAGAAAACAAAAAACCAAAGAAACACACCAAGCCAGCAGGAATTATAGTTAGCGCTTTTGTTTACTTCATAAGCAAACTTCATCAGACCTGGTCTGATGAAGTTTGCTAATGAAGTAAACAAAAGCGCTAACTATAATTCCTGCTGGCTTGGTGTGTTTCTTTGGTTTTTTGTTTTTTATAAGTTTGTGTTCTTCTTTGGCTTAATTGTCTAGATGTAGGACATGTGAGGAATATCCAAAGAGATAATAATCAGGCAATAACATTCTTTTATAAAATGAATGTATCATATCAGTACTTTACTAGTCATAAGATAGGCTAAATATAGCAGATATAAGAGTTTAGTTGAAATAGTCTTTGAGAACTGTGTTAAGAAACATACTATGGAAAAGAGGAGAAGAAAGAAGTGTATAGTCTGCTCATTTTTTTCTAATATTTTTTCAGACTATTTCACCAAATAATTACAATTGTCTTGACCAAACTTATCAAATATATACCTACCTTGATTCACAAACTTTGGCTTTTTTAAAACACTTTGTACTAGTGCCCATGATAAAAACCCACTCCCAAACCAAAGGAATAAATATGTGACTATAATTAGAAATTCACTCTCATTCTAGTAAGGAATCCTCTCTGTTCTTTTATTCTTTTGTTTTGATTAAAAACCCGCTCTCATACCCGAGATGGATACTCTGTCTTTTTGACAGGGATATGCTGACCTTGTATTTTATGGATTAGAAACCACTAGCACACAATTAAAGAAATCTTATGCTGTGCTGTAATGTGGTTGATCATAGATACATACAATTTACCCACTCACATACAATCAAATCAAATGTAGAAATTATTAGTAAAGCTTAACTGTAGAGACTGCAACTTCTGCTGAAAGTGAGGAAAAATGAATTCTGTACTGATACAATAGAAATCTGATTAACAGAAAACCTATCACAGTGGGCCCAATGGCAGTTTCTAATGTAGCAGCACATAAATGGCTTGGAAAATTTGAGTGTATGGTACCAAACTGTTAAGGAAAATATAAAAATCAGGCTTCAGCCAAGCAAGTGATTTCTTTATTGAAGAACAAGATTGTGGGAGACCACATAAATAAACCTGTGTTTCCCCAAGCAAAGGGATAGTCCTTTATAGTAAAATCACACAGTATATATGAAACAGTTATTATATGGTTTTAGCTGACTGACCAGAAAGAACAATACATGTTTCTGACAGATCCTGCTGGCAGTACAATGTAATGTTTTCCTTTACTAAACTTAACCAGACTGAATAACCAATTCTATTTCTGTATAGCTGAATTGACAAAGCATGAGGATATGCTTATGTCAGGAAAAGAAATAACATTCTTAGTCACATGGACCTAGACACCATTTTAATTCAATATGGATTCCAGTCTTGATTTATTTTCACATAAAATCTAATTTCTTCATACTTGCAATATATTTTAGATTTGATTACATTATTGTACCGACAGCACTTTAGGTCTTCATTTACTATCATTTATATTATAGTTTATATCTATATTTATATCTATATCTATCTATCTATCTATCTATCTATCTATCTATCTATCTATCTATCTATCTTTCTATATCTATATCTAGTAATGAAATTAGTTAAAATCAGAATGCTGCATTTCTTACTTTATTCATACTTACCAGCAATTTCAACTAATCTTTTCACTCTGTGGTTTTGTTGAGAGCAGTTATAATCTCCTGTTCAGCTAGATAGAGAAGGAAGACATAACGTCATTGTTCTTTACCTGTATCTCACATTTTGCCTTAACATTTCTGATATGATTACTTGTACTCTGCAATGTATTTCAGTCACTGTTGCAGTTCTTTGTATATATTTTATTTCTTTAAATATTTATTCTCATACTGCGCCAACTTTATCTTTCATGCAAGTTATAAATAGCAGGATTGTGTCTTCCATCCATTTATTACACTTTTATATGTGTGCAAAGTTTGTCTATTTGGGGAAAGGGTGTTGTCTGCAATCTTTCCATACACTTTCAGTAAAGGTTTTACTTCAACCTATTATGGTTTACATAGCTGAATTGCAGTTTCATGTAACAGTCTGTGAATTTTCTTCAGACAGAAGCTGTGCACACACAGAAAAATTTAGCAACATTCATCAAAACATAATACTGTTACAGATGGGTGCAGTATATATACATCAGGACAATGAGATGTGCTTTTTCTTATAGGGTCATAGGGTCATATGTGTTTACTAGGCTAACACCAACAAGGGCCTTTTTAAGCCTAGCCATGCACCTCAAATCTCTGACAAGTTCTAATACCTTTGATAAATGTAAGCATGGGTCTGGGAGATGAACCATTTACAGGTTACCTGCTTGCATTAGAGACATAGGTGCCAAACCAGGGATGAATTTCTGGTTTCCCATCCAGTTGTCCAAGTTGCACTTGAATTGGGTTAGAGAGGAACTTTGCTTAACTATAATCATATAAGGGATTGTTTAAAATGTATACAGATGTAATACAACTGGTCATTTCTGACTAAAACATGTACTGCTCACTTGATAATGCAGTCTTCTCAAACAATCTTCCCTATGACTAGTAGTGCCTGACTGATTTCAGCTATCTTGTATGTGCAGTTAATATTGTGGAAGAAATTACTGTCTTACATAATTTACTGTTCTAATAAATATTTTATGGCCTATACAAAGACAATCCTTTCTTTATAAAAACTGTCTGTTATTTACTTCAGCTACTAACTAAAGTAATACATACTGTAAATTATATTAAGTGGTAATGTATGTATGTAGGCTACAGTGAGAGGATGGCATAATGGTTAAGGTGGTTACCTTACAAACAAAAGGTGCAGGGTTTGATTCTCACATGGGGTAACTGGCTAGGCTTAAAGTGGTCCACAAGGAAAGTTAGCCTAGTACTAATCTATGAACCTATGAACTTACAAATATCTTATGCAATCATTTATTATTATCTGCTATATTTTATAACTGTATATGTAAACCACAATGCTCATGTAAATATCTTATGTATAGTATGTTAGCAATTGTTCTGGAGCTTTTCTCTCCAGGCCTCCACTGTAAACAGGCAGCTCTGTTCAGTTGGACCTCCCCGGTAAACAAATGTAAAATAAATAAATAAATGTAATTTTCTGTTTGTATATAAATACATGCATTTATGTACATGAAAAGATAATTGTAAATATACACATGTTGCATATATGCAATTTACAGACATAGATATGCATAGCTATATTTCTTTACTTATATATATATATATATACACACACACACACACACACACACACACACACACACACACACACACACATACACACACACATTTGAATTTATACAGAACATGTTATCACAAAACATTCCCTATATTTGTATACAGATGCAGTTCTGTGTAAAGTTATGTTTATGCTTTGTTGCATTATTATAACAATATAGACACATAATTGCAGTTACATATAATTCTTCTACCAAATACTTTCAATTATGCAACCTTCTTATAGTTTATTTTTAAACCTATGCTTAATATGACTCAATAAATAAATAAAAATAAAAAAGTAATACTTACAATAGAACTCAGGCTTTCTTGATGTTGCTTGTTCAACCCACTCAACCAGCTGGTCAAGCCTATGTTTCTGCAGGTCATCGTACCTGTGGTCTACATTGGGGGCTAGAGTGGGTGATCCCTGTCAGGGATAACAGCTGCTCACCTAAATCTTGCTAATTGTCAATTTTTTTCCCACTTAAACCTTCTAATGCACAACTGGATTTTATCCAGGTATGAACCACTCAGAAGGTAGAGCATTATCTTGGTTTCTTTATCTTACTAGCTCGGAGCACAGCCTATTTCCTTCACAGGTGCAGCACCTACAGCATTCAATACACATAAAAGCACAAGCATCAGTGTCTCACCAAATAAGCCCCTAAGGCTAAGCACATCTAAACCAATTTTTTAGTCATAGGTGACTCCATTGTGAGATACACAGATTTTCCACTCACCAGACTGGACAAGGAGAAGGTTGCGGTCAGCTGTGTCTCAGGTGCCAGGATCCATCAGATCACACATGCAGTCAAGTCTCTCAACAATAAGTACCATTATGACTCCATCATAGTTCATGTTGGTGTGAATGACTTGAGATGTACCTCATTGGACTATATGAAGACAGACATATTTGAGCTCTCTGAATGTGTGTCAAAGGCAGGTATGTTCTTAGCCTTGAGCAGCATTCTACCCTCACCTAGGATGATACCATAATAATAACAAAAAATGACTGACTTCAACAATTGGCTTAGTTTCTGGTGTCATTCTAAGGAGATCCAGTTCCTGTTAGCCTGGGATGACATGGTTGATAGACCACGCTGCTTTGCCAGAGATGGTCTTCACCAGTCACCTCTAGACTTTCAGTTACTGGCTAAGGCACTTGCTTCCCCCATAGTTCCTTTTTAGACAAGGTCTCAAGAACAAAATTTCTGATGTGAAAATATCACTCACAAATAAATTAAAGGTCATGCTGCTAATTGCTAGGAGTTTAAATCAGAAACTGCACTCTCTGGAAGAACTTCTCTCCCTGGAGAATGTTGATGACTGTGCAGTCAAAAAAACTTGGTTTAGGGCCCCAGAGAGTACCCCAGCCTTGCAGGACTACAGTTCCTTCCACACTTTCAGACAGCAAAATGAATGTGTGAGAACCAAAGGAGGAGTATCTATCTTCATCAGAGATAAATGCACTTCTAGACTGGTTAGACTGGAAGACTCCATGGAGTTACTCCAAGTTCAACTAACTGTGGGTAAGACCCCCCCCTTCAAGTCATCAGTAGCTATAGGCCACACTGCTTATTTGTACCTACTTGAGTCAATCAAATTACAACTAAACACTCTAGTCATGGGCAATTTTAACTATTCATCCATTTACTGGGAAACTTACATGAGTACCAATATGCTCATGCAAAGATTCCTGGACTTTGTTAACACTATTGCCCTGGAGCAAATAGTATGCGACCCCACAAGAGGCCTGGCTTACAGACCAATCACAGATCCAAACCTAATGGAAATGCTGCACAGTTGCAATGTGACTGGGACAAGGGTCAACCACTCCAGGGACCTTAACCTGGCCTGCAACATAAATAGGACCTGCTGGAGAGAAAGATATGTCTCTCAGAGGCTGCCACTCCTCTGGAATAGGCTTCAAATTCACATCAAACAAGGCCCTTCTATGACCCTGTTTAAGCATAGACTGGATGACTGGATGGGAAACTGTAAATTCCTGCTGAGGATTTCACTTAGGACTCTTCTAGGTATGGGCGGTCATTGCTAACTATGATCTCAGGTTTAGGCAAGATCCTTTATATTGGGTTTCCCTAGTATTATACTAGGTACACATGGCTATGCTTATAAAGACCTTTGAGTCAGTAACCCAGTAACCACCTTTGAACCTATGAACAAGCAGCTTATTCTGTCCTTTCATTAAGTGATTGCAGTAAGTGACTGCAATCACTTAATGACAGCTTGCAACCTGTCAAACCATTGCCATAGCTGTATCTGGACAATGTAGGACAGTTTAATGAAACCCAACTTATTAGAGGCTGGAGCAAAGAGTGTTTATTGTACACTTAGAAGTGGTGTTTTTCCGTAGCAAACATTCAACACGCCACATCTTCTAGTTATTCAACCCACTATCTCCCACGTGGAGCTTACTGCCTGTAAAACTTGGTGTTTTTTCCGTTGCAAACATTACAACACGCCACATTATCTAATTATCAACCCTACACTCTTGGCGCGACTATTCAGGAAGAGCAGTACAGCTTAATATTATTGCTTAGCTTTTAGTGCTGTTATCGTACTACCTTTAGTTGTTATACTTTTTTTACCTGCTATTGTATTTAGACATTTACCTGCTAAAGCTGGTTTTAGAGTTAAACTGTTTGCCTTTTTGCTGCTATTTACCTCTGCTGGTTTTGTTGTACTGTTTTTATTTTTCTCTTGTACATCCAGTATTTGAACACCTATGCTAACCCTGTCTTTTTTTATTCCCTTCCTACCTATCTGCCTTACCTGTCTCCCCACATCTCTAGCTTAATCTCTATTGTTTCCTGTCCTGTTTACCTCCTACTGGTGTTGGACGAACCTGGCCCTGCCTACAGGATTGAAAGTTGCTGGTTTCCTAACTTCTCTCCATTCAAGGAACAGAAAGTAGGTTCTGGGCTCTGTTTTTTGCTGATTTATAGCCTCCTATTAGGTCAACCTAAAGAGTCCAGACAATTGCCTGTGTCTTAGAGCCTAGCAGCCAGTACCTCTCCTCTTTTTAACCCTCACTACCCCTTCACATCCCTTACTTTTTAGCTTTTTTTCTCTACTCTTACTTCCTATAACTCTTCGCTATCCTATTTCAGCTGCCCCTATCACATTTCAACTACCTACACTATCCAGTAGATGGCAGTCTCCTCTCACTGATTACTTCTCTACTGCTCCTACTGCCTCTGATTATCCCCGTTTTAGTCTGCAAGGTTAGGGTTTTGGTCTTCTGATCTCCCTTAGTCTCTGTATTTACCTTGCTGTCTATCTAGCTCCCTGCTAACTGTAGTTTTTCGTTTCCTACTGCTGTAACTTACCTAATCCTCACCTGCTACACTATCACCTATTTCTTCCTTCTCTCCTACTGTATGTTTTACATAACTTCATTCATCCCACTGGTGAAAGGAGTCCTTCTATTCCCATCAAACTTACCTGCATTTCTGATTGTCTCCTTTCTAGCCCACCTTCAGTTGTTTCTACCCGCTCCCTACCCCCAATTCCCACCCACCCCCAGGGGTCCTTATCTTATAGCTCTCTAGACACACACCCTATCCTAGCCCTCCAATCCTTTCGTTCCACCTCCTACCCAATACCCTTTCTCCACCTTACACTCCCACTCATTTCTTCACTTCTCCTTTCCTATTTCCTCTCACTTCCCCCTCCCATTTCAACCTCCCCTTATTTAACTCCTCTTTCTGTTTTATTCCTATCCCCTCCTTGTTTCTCCTGGTTCTAATTCTAACCTCTTCAGTAATATAACCCTCTCTACTATCTCCACTCATACTTTCTCATATCTGTCTTTTATACTCCTACTCCTCTTACTATGGCTTCCTACCAGACTACCCAGCTCTTATTCTCACCTCTACTTCTTTCCACCCTATGCTCAATGTACCTCCTGTCCTACTATGAAAAAACACTTTATGTCCAACACTGCCACCCTAGCAAACACACAACAAAATTTCTCCTTCCACTTATCCCATACCCAAATATTTCTTCTACCCCTAATTATCACTTACCTAAATTCCATAGACTCTCACACCTTAACTATGTAGTGCATTCTGAGAACAAAACTAAAATACAAACCCTTCTAAGGATTAACCTCTTAAACAAACCTACTAATCCCTCCCTCCTAGATGGAGATATCCACCCTAACCCTGGTCCTACTTCCCCTTCTCCCCTAGTGTCTACACCTAAACTTAATAACACCTTCTTAATAGGCCATCTTAATATCCAAAGCTTAAACAATAAAGTACCATACCTGCATGCCCTCCATACTCAATCATTTGATATTCTCTGCCTCTCAGAAACCTGGCTAAAACCTACTACTAAAGACACTGAAATTATTCCCCAGGGCTATAATATAGTAAGACTCGACCGTCCCAACCGCAAAGGTGGTGGTGTTGCTATCCTTTATAAGAATCATCTAAACATCACTACCCTTCCAGACTCTCCAACTCAAGATAACAAAATAGAAGTAATCATTGCTAAACTTCAGATAAATTCCAAAAAATCCCTTTATATCATCTGCATGTACCTGCCGCCTGGTAACAACATACCTATCCTTGAGAATTATCTCAGTTGGGTATCGACTACTTATCCACAAGAAACTATTATACTAGGCGACCTTAACATAGACTGGAATAGCATTAATGCTGAAAACCCTTCATCTCATATCAACCTACATAGTTTTACCCAAACTATTACCTGTACAACCAGGCGTAATAAACATAGTAATAGAGAAAGCATCCTAGACTGGATACTTATAAACAGAGTCGAACATAACTACAAAACAGGAACCCTGCCTGATGATGTTAGTGATCACTCTTTAACCTTCATAACTAGGGAAAAGACTGATTGTACTATCCCCCACATTACAAGGAAAGTACGCACCATCAAAAATTTTAATCCTGACCTATTTCAGACGGAACTTGGTTTATGTAACTGGAACACCTTAAAAATGCTTCCTCTTGAAAATGCAGTAATCTACTTTAATACAACTTTTTTATCTATTCTTGATAAATATGCTCCTGAACGTAGTATTAGAATTAAATCTAATTCAGCCCCTTGGCTCTCCCATGAAACAAAAAAACTTATTCTTACTAGAAATAAAGTCTGGGCCTCATGGAGATCCCACAGAAATAACCCTGACTTTCTACACTTTCGTCAGCTTAGAAATTTAACTAAAAGGGCAGTAATATCTGACAAAAAGAAATTCTACCTTGAACTACAGCAAAAGCATCTAAATAATTCTAAACTCTTCTGGTCCTCAGTCAATAAGCTCCTCTCCCCAGGAACCTCTAAAACACCTTCCCCAATTAATGCTGACCCTGACTCCCCTCAACAAACTGCAGATGCTTTTAACTCTTTCTTCACTGAAACTATACAAGCTCTAGCTAAACAGCTAAATGCCAACAACTTCTGCCTACCAAGCAACATAACTAACCCCTCCTCTAAATTCTCTCTACAACCTATCTCTACAACTTACATTTATAGACTCCTTCTCAAACTAAAACCTTGCACCCCCTCTGCTGACAAGCTCCCTTCACTATTTCTTCAAAAGGCTGCCAAAGTCATCGCATATCCTATATCAATTCTCATAAATAGGACCATCAAAGAAGAAATCATCCCTGATATCTGGAAAGCCTCTCATATCATCCCACTTCATAAAGGTGGAAATTCCACTGACTATTCAAATTATAGACCTATTGCTCTCCTCTCACCCTTGGCAAAAATTCTGGAAAAATGTATTCATCATCAACTTGTACAATATCTCTCTCTTCACAATATTATAGCAGACTGTCAACATGGTTTTAGACCACATCACAGTACTACGACTGCCTTGCTTTCCTTTGTAGACACTATTAATCAGAACCATAACAACAACTTACTCACTTCTGCCCTCTTCATTGACCTCTCTAAAGCATTTGATATGGTCGACCACGCTTTATTACTTAAGACTCTCGAATCACTCTCTTTTGATTCCTCAGCCATTACATGGTTCAATTCCTATCTCACAAATAGAAAACAGGCAGTTCTATGGGATAACCACATTTCCTCTTACTTGCCTGTTTCCATCGGAGTTCCTCAAGGCTCTATCCTTGGCCCACTTGTTTTTTCCCTCTTCATTAATGATCTTCAAACAATAATCCCTCAAGCTACATGCATTCAATATGCTGATGATTCTACACTCATCTGCTCAGCATCTTCCACATCAGAACTGATCTCTCTTACCCAAAATGTCTTTAATAGTGTGGAAACATGGTTCTCCAGTCGTCTCCTCTTACTAAATGCCAAAAAAACTAAACTTCTTCTCTTTACCCCCACTTCCAGGACCTCCCCCTTAAACTTTAATATCTCCTCTAACAGCGCTACTGTCATCTCACCTGACTCTACAACTAAACTGTTAGGTATTACCATTGATAATAATCTCTCATTTGACAAACATATTAACAACTCTATAAAACTAGTCAACAGAAAAATAGGATCTTTGTATCGAATTAGACCATTTCTTACACCAGCTACTAGAACTAGGATCGCTCTCTCCCATCTTATTTCTACTCTTCTTTATGCCTCACCCATCTTTACCAACCTCAAGAAAAACAACCTTAACAAATTAGCTACCTGCTACAATAGCATTGCTCGCTTCGCTACTGGTAACCCCTACAGAACCCATCATTGTCTTAACCTGAAGCAACTAGGCTGGCTTGAAATTCAAAACTATCTCACTATCCATCAACTCATTCTGGCCCATAAAATACTGTACCAACCAAATAACACTCCTGTACTCTCCCAACTCATAATCCCCTATAGCAATCTTAACTCTCTCCGCTCTTTGAGTAAACTCTTGACTACTTCTATAAAATCTAATAACACTGCTGGTAACTCCCTATTCACCAATTCTGTTGGTACTAAGTGGAATTTGTTACCTACTAACATAACAATGATTTCTTCTCTGCCCCTTTTCAAACAAAACATTAAACGACACTTCCAAAATCACTGGCTTTGTTCCTGTTGTAAACCTGATTAACCTTCTACTATTACTACTTATCTTAAACTATCTCTCTTATTCTTCTTTTACTCTTTTCTTCACTTTGCTTTCTTCTTCTCCCTTTCCATCCTCTCCCTGCTTCTTTCCCTGTTAACTTTCTTAACCTGCTTTCTCCACCTCTAATCCTTTTCTCCCTACCCCACTCTTATTGTTCCACTTTCATTACTTATTATCTTTGTATCCTTATCTCCAAGTATTTTTATTTCCTGTATGATGTTATTTGGAATTTCTCTGTGTGTGGTAGTAATTAATTAATGTTATACTAACTATTTAGAAGATTTTTGAAGATTTTTGCTGTTTTTTACTAACCTTTTTCTAAATGGCTTGTTATCTATGTTGATTTTTATGTATGTATACATTTTTTACTTCTGTGGAGCTTTACTCCTCGGGCCTCTACTGAAAATGGAAATATATCCAGCTAGACTAGCCCAGTCAACAAATGTAAAATAAAATAAAATAAATAATATTCATATTTATTAAGCTCTAACTCCAAATTTATACTCAGCAGGACAAAAAATGAATGAACTGTACAGCTAAATTTTCCAGGAAGCAACTATATTAATGGACCTTCACTATTTGTTGTCCAGTGTAGCACAGACATCATGACTTTGAAGGAAATTGTCCATTGTTAACAATATGGTATGGTGGAATACATCACAGAGTAGGCCTTCATCTTACATGTAGTACACTGAGTACAGTGATAGCACTCCAAAACTGGGAAAAAGATAGGCTTGTTAAGTTCATTTCTGTCACAAGAAAGGAGCTTACCAAGCTTTTGTTAAGCACCCATCATCACTGTTAAGCTCTAATCTCATGCTTGAGCATTAACAGTAGTCAAATGCCACCATAGAACTGGCAATAAAACTCATAATCCACCATTAAATATTATTACAATGCTCATGTGGTCAAGAAGTCATATGACAAAGTCACACTAAAATGTATTTGTCTCTGTATATATCTAGAAAAAAAGTTTTAAAAAATGAATAATAAGGTAAATCATTTAAAATATATATTTAGCTGGCAGGGTTAATTCCCTATAAAAGATCTTTGCTTCCCAGGGACCACCTATAGCATTAATGGGAACATATTCCAGTACAAAGAACTTTAAACCTGGAGCCATACATTTAAGAGAGTGTTTATAAAGTGAATTAGTATATATTTTAACAGCAATGCTGTGCATGCTGTCATAAATTTGCTTCTTTACTGTCTTCCAGTTTTTCCAATATAGAAAGATGTGCATGATTGATAGTTGGCTGAATATATTAGACCAGAGCTTGTACAGTTAAAATATTTTGTAGGTGTGTACATTGTATTATGGGCAGCAATAGTAAATTAGCTGCTTTTTAAGATATACTTGCATTGGTGACAAAAGCCACACTTGTATGTTCCCAGTTTTCTGTTAGTCAAGGCTGTATTTTCCACCCCTCTATCAAAATTCTCCTTGAAGGTTTTATCGTTTTTTTTTTTGTATATTATAAGAGGTTGGTCACCCAAATGTTCAGCAGTGTCTGGAAAATTTGAAAATAAGTTCCAGTTTCTGTTCAAAATATTTCTGATCACTCCAGAGTCATTGCTGAAATCATTACTTTGTCATAGTTTGCACCTCCGGTCTTTTAAGAAACTACATAGTCATTCCCTTGTCCTGAATGTGGAACATACTTAGAGCCCCAGGTATTTGTCATTTCATCCTGTATGCTATTAAAAAGTTTGAAGAATGCCTAGTATCTAAAAAAGTCATATAGATTTTTCCTTTCCTCAAGGAAGTTATTGTAGTCAGAAACCATATGTACTAGTCTAACATACTGGTCTTTCACAAAACTTCTTGTTTGAAAACATGGGAGGTTATTGTCTTAATGAATGTAGGAGTTAGAGGAAGTTGGCTTATGGTACAAGTTAGAAAAAACATGTTTTTTCTAACCTGTTTTTTTTCTTAATGTGACATCCAAGTAGTTATCTTTATTATGAGAAATATATGATGTGTGAATGACCGGGTATGTGACATTAATAGAACCTGCTGAAGGGACAGATTTGTCTCCCAAAGGTTACCACATCTTTGGAACAGACTCCCAATTCATGACAGAGAACCTCATTCACCCTCTTCAAAAGCAATCTGGACAATTGGATGGGTAACCATGAATTCACCCCAGGGATTCCAAGTGTCCCTCTTGGACAGGGGCAATAGGTGCTGATTGTGGAAATATGGGTAGAACTTGACTAGGCTTGTAAGGTCCCTAGGGCCATTAGCCTAGTAACTTTCTATGATCCTATGACAAGAAAGGGGAGGCAGACTGAATATATCTTAAAAATTAATTTAGCTTGTCCAAAGTATCAGACCACAATATACAGATAACATTCAGAAATCTGGAATAATTAATCCAACAGTCTGAAGATGGAGAGTTAAAAATGTGGTTCTTCTCCCAAGTCTGTGATACCATATTTGCATAAATGGGGGTACATGCCCCCATTACCATCCCCTTAATTTGTTTGCAAAATTCAATTCTTGGAAAACTGGGAATTTATTATTCAACACTATTTCCATGAAGTCATCAGCTTAATAGCCATATTGTATTAGAAGTCACAGTAAAATAAAGTTTTCTCAAAAAATTCCATGCCTTCATTATGTGGTAATGCCAAAAATAAATTCACCACTTCTATACTGATGAAAATCAAGTCTTCTCTGTACAATTTATGGCTAATGTCTCTAAAAATTCATAGACATCTCTTAGCAAATACGTATGTTTTGTAGTGAAATGTTTCAACTTTCTGTCAATAAATACAGCATAGGACAAGGTTTTTGAACCCTTGGCAGCCATTATGGACCTCAAAGGAGGATCTGGGTTAAAAATAGTACCCAAAGAAATACTGTGCAGAAGAAAGGCTAAACACTCAGAATTAAAGTAAAAATCAGAAATCATACCTCCCAGTCTAACATATTGCCCTCTCACTTTTCAAAAGTTTTTTTAATAACCAATTTATAAGATATATACAGACACAAATACCTTTTAACATGACTTTGTCATTGTCTTTTTGACCGCATGGGCAACAGCAATAGTATTTAGTTGTGGATTATGAGATTTTTCCCAGTTATAATGAAGTCCTGAACATTTTAAGGCTGAACACTCTCAACTCTGTGTTATAAAAGAATTTTGCTTTACTACCAAGTGTTTTGATTCCCTTCAGCACAGTATTGTGTTAGACACGTAGCACTGCCATGTTTTTTCTCTTACTTTTGTAGTACATGGGAGCAGGTAAAGCTCCATGCACACAATGAATCATGATCAGGACTGCCTGAACGTAATCCATTAGTTATGTGTTCTCATCACAGATGTCAAGAAAACACCACTCTCAATGTAAATTTTCTGTCATCTATGTCTCAAACATATAAAAAGGTAGTTTAGATCATAGACCCGACTGCAACCTTTTATATTAGGCTATCAGATGGTCACTACCTGATTATATATGTCCAGCACCATTTCTGATGCAGATTATTGCAGACATAATTACATGTCATAATCAGTGTTGATTGAAATGCCCACTAGTATTTTAGCATCTTCTCTAATATTGTCTCCAGTCTTATAATTATTCCCTTTTTCCTCACTAGTTTAGACTTTCAGTACTCAATTGTTCTACGCGTTTCATGAATACTCCTATTACCATCAGTTACAATGTCAAGTTCTACACTATTTGTTGCAAATGTGAAAACTGCAGATATCATTAATGTATTAAAATAACATCTCTGTAGATTCAAACCTGCCCCACTGCTTGGTGCAGAGGACTGTCACTGAGTTATACCTACAGGACCCAGCAAAAGTGTCATGGTTAGTAAAAATCATGAATTAGCCACAATTACTATCATAAATGTCAGCAAATCCAAAAGTACAACAGTCCATCATTTCTCAGTTATTTTACATTAATTCCATAACTTTTACTTTGCATTGTTTCAAAAACTGTGTACTGTCACAGCACATGCTGTTTAAGAACATAGATGTTTTAGTGGCGAGCTTCAACCCTGCTTGTGCACTTTTTCTTGATTCATTATTCATAAAATAACATCAGTACTATACTGATCAAAGTACCAGTATGTTTTGCTGACAGCTGAATAACCATGTGTTAAATTAATGAGGTCTGCCTGCAGTCTGTCTTCTTTTAATTTTATTGGTATACTTAATTCCTAACAGCAGATAAAATGCATTGCATCATAGGAGCATTAATTATTCTATTGTAATTGACTATATGCATGCTAGGGCAGAATTTTTAAATATATGCATGAAAATATCATGGGGTCTGAGTGTATTTCCTTTTTGCAGGTACCCCAAATGGAATCAGTTACAACACAATGAAGGAAAGGATCATTAGTGTTGATGGAGTGATAGCCATTCACAGTCTAAATGTTTGGGCTCTCACAATAAATCAAGCTGTTCTGACAGTCCATGCTGTTATAGGTAAGAGTCTAATACTGAGTGACAGAAATACCTTGATGCCTGCAATACAAGCTTTATTATAATGAATGCCAGTAAATGATTACATAACACAACAAATGCATTATAACATGACTCACTAGATCTTTAGTCCTTTTGTTAGAAACAAATTTGAGTTGGTATCTACATCTATGGAAAACATTATTAAGACATGCTGGATACTCCCTTACTGTTGAACTGTAACTGGGGCAGAAATCTAGAACAGTAAGGTTTTGGATAAATTTGACATTTTAAACTATACAGGGTGATTTACTTGGAGATTTTAACGAAACTTATAGAATCATATTCTACTTACAGCAGTAACTTTCTGAGTGATTCTTGCAATGATACTAATGGGTCTAATGGTAGGTAACTGGGTCAGTAATAACATCTGAGGGGTAGATGGAGACACATTATGCTAAGGGATGAGTATGATGTGAGATACATTGGAGTTAAAGCAGGGAATAAAGGTCAAGTGACAATTATCATTTAAGACAGAGGCACACATTAATAGAAAAGAAAACAAAACATATTAACAATTGTCATAGTCATGAGTTATGCAAGACAAATATGTTTTCTGTTTTTAATAGTTATTTACTCCATTACATAATCTGCTCAATTCTTGCCTTCCATTAACCTCAGTCCTCGTCCTGCACATTATTCTGCATGTACTGTTCCCATAAATTCTATTTATTTCTATGTAATTTGCTCCTTCCCTTTCATACAGAATCCATCTCTAGTTTTTTGTATCTGCTTTAAAATATTCAGTTCTTTAATTACAGCTGATTTAGATTTTGATTTCCAGTTTTAGTAACTGTGGTTATCCAGCCAACTCACTACAATCCTAAAACTATTTGTAGTTACCTCTCTTTTTTCCATCACATCTCCAGTATTTGTTGTCTACCTGAAGAAAAACTCTCTGAAGTCTGCTTAGGGCTTAAAAATACCTATAGGTTCATAGGTGGTTCATAGGTGTGTACTAAGCTAATGGCCCTAGAACCTTTACAAGCCTATCCCATAGCATTACCCTGGCATCATGCCACTCGACCTTAGTTCATAGTGCCTCTGTCGAGTAGAACCACTGGAATGATCCCTGGGGTGAATTTTCTATTTCCCATTCCACTCATTAAGATTTATCTTGAAGACGGCCAGTAAGGTGCTCTGCTTGACATGTATAGTATGGGCAGTCTCTGGGTTATCAACCTATTCCTTCAGCATGTTCTGTTGATTGTGGTAATGAGATTGAGGTCTCTGGAGTGTGTGGTGTGGAGGGATTGGGATTTCTTTAGATGTAGCATTTCTGATAGAGCCGGGTCAGACATGGCTCTGTAAGTCAAGCAGAGATCGCCTCTAAGTAGGTGACATGAGACAGAGAATAGTTGGAGTTTTTTTAGTCTGTCCATATAGGACAAGTATTTAAGGCTTAGGATCCTCTTTGTGAGGTAGTTTTGCGGCCTCTCCAGTTGTTGCAGGTGTCTAGTGGGGTACATGCCAAATGGGACATTGTACTCGATGATTGGCTTAATGAGGGAAGAGTAGAGGGAGACAATGACCTCTTTCTTCCTGGATGCAAAACCCTTTGTAATGAGATGTGCCACATAGAAGGACTTTCTGATCACAGTGGCAACATGGTGGTCAAAAGAGAGGTTGCTGTCAACCTGTGTTCCCAGATCTCTTATAACACCTTCTGTGTTCGGTGGACTACCATCAATGTGGTAATTCAAGGGAACTGGGTTTTTCCCAAGGGGGATGACGACACATTTTTTGGCATTGAGCTTAAGGCCATGGGTCTGACACCAATCGTTGGTCTCATTGAGGCCTTTCTGTAGGATGTCAACATCACTTGGGGAGTTAATAATAGCTCCCAACTTGCAATTGTCTGTGAACTTTAGGTCCCTTTGTGTTGGCCTGGGCTTCAGAGAAATAGATACCAAACAGGAGAGGTCCCAGGACTGAACCCTGTGGGACTCCACTCGTGACTGGTTGGCAGTCTGACTTGGAATCAGTGACTTTCACACTGTGGGTTCTATCTGTGAGCCAGTTTGCAACCCACCTAATGATATAGGGGTTGATGCCTAGCTTAGTGAGTTTTTCTATGATTCCTGAATGGGGAATGGTAGCAAAGGCCTTGGCCAGATCAAGGCAGGCCGTATGAACCACCTTGCCTTCATCCACAGCTCTGGTGACTGACTCAAAGAAGTCGACCAAGTTGAGCAGGCATGATCTACCCTTTACAAAACCAAACTGTGTAGGATCCAGAGTTTGGAGGTTCCCTATATCCTTGTTTATTATGTCTATGATGATGCATTCCATAGCTTTCCATATCAGACTCGTCAGGGTAATGGGGTGATAATTCCCAGGGTCTGTAGTCACTCCTCCTTTGTGGAGAGGGATGACTGTAGCAGTGCGCCATTCATTAGGGACAAAGCCTGAGGTGAGGTTGTGATTGAACAGGGCACAAAGGTGAGGTGCCAATTCACTTTGTAGTTCATGTAGAAAACAGCCAGAGATATTGTCAGGTCCCATAGAAGCTGTATTCTTGGCCTTGGACAGTGCTGTTTTAACCTGTGCAGCAGTAATACTGGGTGCCTGACAATCTACTGGTATTGTGATTGGTCCTTGGGGGGGGGTAAAGTTAGAACTGAATCTGTCGGCCAGTATATTGGCAAGATCTGTTGGCTCGGTATAGGAGGTACCACTGTGCAGTAGCTCAGAGCAAATCTGGGTATTGCCGTGGAGATTCTTTACATAACTATAGAAGGCCTTGTGGTTGTCTGCTGCAATTCTGGTTTCATAGCTAGCTTTAGAGGATTTGATGAGGGATCTCAACTTTTTGTTTTGGCTGATAAGGGAGTTTTTCCAGTCTTGGGACTTCACCTTATTCCGCATCAGTCTAGAGTTTGTTTACATCAGGGGACCACCAGATTGGCTTCTTTTTTTTAAGGAGAGCATCTTGGTTCTATTGGGTATGGTGAGATCCGTGCATTTGTGTACGTGTTCGTACAGTCAATTGGTGTATGATTCGGCGGTCATGCAACTATTCTCCATTTGCATGGGTGCCATGAAGTTAGCCACCTCTGTTTTTAGGAGCCCAAAGTTAGCTTTGGAGAAGATTTTCATGGTGGTTACCTTTGTGTGGAGGGGGGTGTGGATTTCCAAGATAATTAGTTTGTGGTCAGATCTAACCAGGGAGGAGTTGACTATTGGTGTAGAAAACAGTCACCCATGTTAGTAATGACCAGGTCAAGGATGTTACTACCTCTAGTGGGGGTAAGAACGAGCTGGTCCAGGGCATTGGAATTAATGAATTCCAGAAAGCATTGGGCAAGCGTATTGGTATATGAGTAGTTTTCCCAGTTAACGGAGGGGTAGTTGAAGTCGCCCAGTATGAGAGTGTTAGGCTGGACCCTAATATTCTCCAGGGTACTTAGGAAGGTGGAGTGTGAGTCTTGGACATGGTTGGGGACCTGTAGAAGGCTATGACCTGAATCACTGTCTTACCCAATGTTAGCTGCACCTGAAGTGTCTCAGATGCATTATGTTGGGCTACCAGTCCGGAGGTGTTTTCCTCCTTTATGAATATGGAAACACCACCACCTTTGGAGCTTCGGTCCAAGTTGTGGGGCTGAAAGGTATGTTATAGCCTGGTAGTGCAGGGGGTCTTTCTGCTGCTTTGTACCAGGTCTCTGTTACAGCACAAATGTTGATGTTCTCCATTTTAAGGAGTGCTTCGAGCGAGTGCATTTTGAGATTTAGACTTCTAGTATTGAGCAGCATGACTATCAGACTGCATTTGTTTGTAGCTGTTATGGTGGTAATTTGATCTTTGGAACACCACTTAAAACAGTCACTATAGGGGTGGCAAGAGCCTTGGCCAGTATCTGGAAGCCCAGGGGTGACAGATGCAGCCATCTCTGGCAAAGCATCAAGGTCTGTCAATCATATCATCCCAGGCAGATACAGGATCCCCTTAAACTGACACCAGAAACTTAGCCAATTGTTGAAATCAGTCATTTTCTGCTTGTAGTGTGGTATCGTTCTAGGTGATAGTAGGATGCCGCTCAGGGCTAGGGTCATACCCGCCTGGGCTACATAATCTGTGAACTCCTCCATGTCTCTTTTCATGTAGTCCAGGGAGATACTTCTCAGGTCATTCACACCTACATGTATAATGACAGATTCATATTTGTATCTGTTGTTGAGGGACATGAGTGCGTGCATTATGTGGCGGATCCTGGTGCCTGACAAGCAGCTGACTGTTACTTTCTCCTTATTCAACCTAGTGAGTGAATATCAGTGTGCCTCACTATCAAGTCACCTATGACTAGTGTGTTGGGCATGCTGTTTTGCCTTAGGGGCTTTGGCTGAGTGGCACACTGTTTAAGAGAGTTATATGTCTCATGATTAGTGTTGTATTGTGGTGGTCGAGTGCATTTCCACCTTGGAGGTCTCTGCTCTTTGGATACTGCCTAGAAAAAAAAAACATTCTCGACTTTGTTGCATACTAGGTAGCCATACAGACGTCTTTCCATTGTTCTCTTGTATATTGTCTCTCCAGTCTCTCTTCGCAATATTTTCTAACCGCCTCTGAGTGATTTTTATACCTATCATACAATATTCCATATGTCCTACTAATTATCCCTTTTAAATAGCAACTTATGCCCTATACTTGACTGAAAACTCTATCAGATCTAATCTTTCACATATCCCGCCCCTATCCATTTCTCTGTGCCTAGCCTCTAATGACAATCCCAGATAGGGAAGGCAGTCCCTAATCTGCAATCTCAGGATGCTTGGCCTCATCCTATTAACTTTCCTGCTCTAGTTATTTGTTCCCAGTATATTGGTTCTTTTGCCAGTTTTCTCCAGTAAATTCCAGCCCTCTCTTGCCAATTTTCTATACTGGTTGCAATCATCACTGTTGTCAAAATCACCTTTCTCCATTCTCATGTTGACTTAGTTCTTAGAATACTTTCTTCAGCTTTATGAATATAATATTCTCTATGGTTGTTGCTATTCTCCTTAGGGATCTGCATGGAAAATCCTACTCTGTCCTTATTTCTCAAACTTTCCCTCATTTCATAATCATCTATTTACACTTTGAATTGTAACTTTCTGCTTCCATTATGGATCTAAGCCGTAACAGTGTAGCTTTATTCCTAAACCACCTTGTTCTATGGGGAGGATCAATTCCCAATTAATTCTTGCCATCTTTCCCTCCAAAATAAATTCCTTCAACTCTTTATTAATTATGGTCCACAACTTTTCATCTGGCTGACACAAAATATACCTGACTTGTGTATAAAATGAAAGTAGCTAAAACATTTTCACTGTTTGTATCTTAACTATCCATATCCATAATCAAAAGCTTTCAGTTTCTCAGGTTTTGTATTACCCGTTTTTCAGTCTCTTCCCACATCTCCTTAACTACTATAACAACATGTTTTTTAATTCATACACCTAAATAATTCATCACATCATGTCCCAATAAATATGAGTATTGCTGACCCAATTCATGTTTGGGAACATAGTTTACTGCTATAGCCTTTAATTAATCTTCATTATTTTTTAATCCTGAAAACTGTCTCAAAATATTTCAGAAGACCGAAATATACTTTTCTGGATTAATCAAATACAAAATAATATCTGCAAATAAACTCAACTTTTTTTAATTACCATGCCATTTATATCCTTGCATTTGTGATTCCCTTAATTTGATATGTCTTGTATATTAATCATTTTTGGGTGATGTATACTGCTACCATGGGAATTTGCTACTTGTTTTGCTGTTTATTAATGTGTCTGTGTGTGTGTGTGTGTGTGTGTGTGTGTGTGTGTGTGTGTGTGTGTGTGTGTGTGTGTGCAGTTAAGTATTCAGAAGCTGTGACACTGGAGGATTGTCTGTTAATCACTGAAGTGCAACAAATCTCATAGCCGATTATATTTATTAGGAGTGGTGCAGAGGACTGAGTCCAATGCATGAGGTATGGGTGGGTTTGTCTTTTTCAGAAAATCTAATTTTTGTATTCATTTGTATTTAAAGTTGCTTTCTAATTGTTCTTTTCTAATGTTATCTCATTTCTGAGGGCTTTTCCAGTGGGTTCATTGCTTTTTTGCAGCCAAATGTGTTTTTTTATTGTGCTCATTTATGCAGCCAAAAAAGATAATGCTTTCCAAAAGAAAATATTGTTTTCATCACGAAACATCAAACAGTATTTTTCCCCACAAGGCATAGACTTTGTAGTCCTATGAGGAAGAGTACACCCTCATTCTTTTGTTAGCTTGAAATACCAACTCCATTGAACTTTAAATAAAACAATGTATAGTTTTCCATTGTGGTGACCTCATTGGCTTTGTACATGTTTCTGCCAAAAGCATTTAATGGTCTTCACTGCTAATGTTTTTTTTTTTTCCCTGAAGAACTGCCTTACTATCAAGCTAACCGATCTACATAGCCACTTTTAGTCACTTTACAGACAAGCAAAGGTGAGTCATGAGGATACAGCATAACAAAATTCAGGAGTACACAGTAATATTACATGCATTCCTTAGACAACAAAGTAATATCAAACACCAGGTGTACAATACACAATCTTGGAATTTGTTGTAGCAGACACAAATTACCTGCTTGCTTAGAAAATCAGATATATTAGGTGGATGATGACTAGGAAGAGTGTAATTTGCATTTAGTTCAAGAAGGAAACAAAAATGTGACTAATATCTGTGAGGAGAAAGCTAGGTCTAGCTGTGAAAACTGCTTTTCTGGCTTAAGTAGGTTTATGAAGGGAGGGTGAGGAGATGAGTCTGAGGAAAAGCAAAACTGGAGGATTCTAGTACAGCTGGTAAATGTTAGGAAATGAGACAGACAGACACAGACAGCCATTCAAATGTAAATATTTTGATATGAGCAGGTGCAATAAGCGTCATGGAGAGGAACATACATGCACATCACCATGCTTAGGGAAACAGAGTGCTCATTTCTTGGACAAAGAAACATGAAAAATAGACTGAGCAGATATTAACTTTGGTTGATATTCCCTAAGGAATTTGTAATTGTGCAAGGAGGCTTATGCTGTAGAACTGGTATCATTTTTTTAGGCTTTTTTTTCTTCTCCATACAGCTGACCGTCAGCTTACCCCTGTGATCTCTCCACATTCACTGGGTCTGTTGAGCACTCCTAAAGTCCCCTGGACTTAGTCTGACCTATTGAACTGGCGTCCTGATACCCCTAAAAACAGCAGGTGTAGCATCTGGAAAACACAGATTACATTGCTACAGGTAGCTGTCAGCTATTTGCCTGTATTAAAGTGGGTGTTTAGTTCAGTAAAATGCAATACAGTGCTTGAACCCAAGCATTTTAAAAGTGAAACTGGGCTAAATAACTTAAATAATATTTTGACAGACACAGGAAATATTTTAAGGCTGTTAACAATTCAATGCAGTAATCCATGGAGAACCTGTTTCAGGCATCACCCAGGGTGAAAAAACAATCAACAATGGCTTACCAAGCTCACAAGAATGATCACAGACTGAAACACTGCAAAAAAAAAAATAAAATAAAGAAGGCTTTAAAACAATTGTAAAAAATTACAATTTAGCTACTCACAACTTAAGTAAGCTATACACAACATCATTTAACCCAGGGGGCTCACATGCATTTAACCTAACCTGCCAAAGGAGATCAAAATATCCTAACTTATTTTCCCACTGATCTTCTCTTGGATTTAATAGTACTTGCTCCAACACCATAAAATACTTTTTTGTTGTTATCACATACCTTTTATGTTTAAAAAGCACATTGTTAATATTTGAAACACTAATGTCATAACAGAGTTCATAAATTCTCTTTCTTAACATGCTCTTTATTTTTCCTATGTAATAGCATTGACAACAGTCGCAAAAAGCCAAATAAACCAGTCCTTTGGAAATAAAAGAACCACAGGGAAATCTGAATTTATGCTTGCATGTACTCAAAATTAAACTTGCTCCCACACACACACACACACACACACACACACACACACACACACACACACATATATGGATCTACTTCACATGACTGAAAACTCAAAATACTGAATTTCATTTGACTGAGACCACAATACCTAATTTTCAAAACACTGAAAACTCATTTTACTGAGTCTCACTATACTGAAAGCTTACAATGCTGAATTTCAAAATACTGAATTTTAATGCACACTTACAACAACAATGACTAACTCTTTCCAAAACTTAAAAAATACTTACTTACCCTTTTAACATAAACCAGATTATATAAAACCAAAATAGGTCTGCTAACTCCAGGATTGCACTACAGTGGGGAAAAGGACATATACCTTTTACTTACCTTACAGTATTGTACACACTGCCACTATTGACGGGAGCACACAAAATGTCTGCCATATTACTTTAGATAATTCCTATAAAAATGTAAAGGGACATACCCACATTTAGAAACACAACACTGCTTTCTACACTACTATCGATATTCTGACAGTCAGCACTTTAAGTTACAGTAATGTTTTTTTTTTTTTTTTTATTACAAGCAAGTCACAGGTGAAGGGAAATACACATCAAGTCTATGGCTTATAATTTAGTATTTTGAAATTCAGCATTATAAGCTTTCAGTTAATGAGACTCAGTCAAATCAGTTTTCAGTATTTTGAAAATTAGGTATTGTGGTCTCAGTCAAATGAAATTCAGTATTTTGAGTTTTCAGTCATGTGAAGTAGACCCCCCCATACACACACACACACTCACACAGACATATATACTTGCGTTATGGACAAGAACCATACTTCCTAGTACCTAATCTTTTTAGCAAAACTGTTGATCACCATATTATTTTCTGTTTCTAGCTTTTCTTTAATGTCTGGATGCCTTTTATACATAAATTGGGGTTTAATCCCTAATGCCATCTTCAGATCCTTATAACATTCAAAAATTTTCCAATTATCCATAATAAGTGATTGAAATAAATGACTTTCTGACCCGAGTTTTAAAGACATAGTGTATTCAAAATTCTGATTATCAATCTTTTTTATACTTTTCTTGTTACAATCCCCAACAAATAACTCTTTACCCAATAAAGGGGTAAATCTATCTTGCCTACTCCTGAAAATTTCATCTTTTACTTTAATTTATAACTTTTCAGGGTATCCTCTCTCAGTCAGCATTTTAATTAATGGCTCTGTTTCACTGTTACGGTCCTTATCTTCAGAAATAATCCTAGCTAAACAGACCATTTGACCTTTCCATACCTCTCAATTGTGTAGATGTTTGCAGAATGTCAAGATTTTGCCTATCATTTTTGGTCTGTTCTTCATAAAAATTGTAGTTTTCTGTAAAATTATTAAACATTGAAGTCACTAAGTAATGCCATGCATTTGAGTTTTGGGTTTCATATCCTTAAAAATGCATGATGATGCAAGCCCTATTATTTTAGCTAGGTTCAAAGTTTCTAAGAGCCATATTTTAGATTTGTCCCTAATTTTGGGCCTTAGTCCTCCATTATTTTTAGCTTTGTCCAGATTTCTTCAATTAAAGGTTGAGAGATATGGCCCCTTCACTAGGCTTTTTTTGTGCTTAAAGCATGCAAAAATGGAGGAAACAGCAAACTGATATCAAACAGTTGTGACAAAGGCACAATAGAAGAATTTAGCCATGTGTAAATGGTAGGCATTCAACATTTTATAGACACAGGAGTCAATATATAACAACATTTGTATATGATGATACAGTAGGACAAAAGTTTTTTGTATTAGCCTGATTTTTATACTTGTAGAATTCCTGTTGTCAGCAGTCATGGAATATTAGAATTAAGCTATGACTTAAAATAAGCAGATGGTCTGCAAAGGGAGGATGTGTATGAATGAAAGATAGTGAGTATAGATGGCAAAGGGGCTTTGCTAAGTGGCATCTGTGTTGGTGAAACTGTGACATTTCAATTGTTCTTTCAGGCAATGTACTAAGCAAATTTTGAATTGTCTGTGACCTACGTGGCCACTGAGAGAAGGAAGGAGGTATAGGTTATGAATTATATGCTTTTGTATGCTAACTATAGTGACTTGCATGTCAGACAATACACAGAAGTCCTAAAAACTTCAGTTTAAATATAAACCTCATGAAAGCTAAATCCACATCTTCTGTCTATATACTATTCATTAAAGTTCCTCACACGGAGTGTAAGATTGGGTGAAATATCTGCCAGAATGGAAAAATATATTGAATCTGCAGAAGTGAAAAAATATATTTGCTGTCAAAAGACAGTGTTTAGAGCTACATAAGTATAGTTCTTAGTGGAAATATGGATTCTGTCATTAGAAATTTGTCAGAAAACTGGAAACTTTGGTATTAGAAATTTTCCTTTGTACAAGTGGACAAGATGCACTGACAGAACAGGCTTAGTGTGTTTACACTGCATTTCTGTACTTTATGGTGGGAAGAGGCAATAAAAGTATTTAACTCTTTTAATTTTCTTGATGAAAAAAGACAAATATCAGCATTTGGGGGAAAAAAAATCAGTCATTATTGCTATCCAAGGAGCAAATGGCAGGTTGTTAGGCAGCTATTCTTTACAAGATCATTAAGTCTTGCAGAGGCTATATGAGGTTCCACAGTAAAACTACTATTGATTGAACTTAAAAAACACAAAATAAAAGAGATTAGTGCTTTCTTTCACTTCTTATGAACTTCATCAGATCTGATGAAGTTCATAAGAAGGGAACCAAAGTGCTAATCTTTTTTATTTTGTGTTTATTTAAGTTCAATAAATTGTAGTTGTACCATGGATCTGACTGAGCCAGCTTTTGTTTGGACTTTGTTTGTACATGTTCTTTGTGTTTCATTTTGAAAGGCTATACGTGCACATTTTACTGAGCAGAAGAATAAAGCCAAATATTGTGAATTTGGTGAGCTTCATGATTCTGTAAAAAGAGGCACAATAATTTGTGGTGTAAGAAATGGTAACACAAGAGGAAGGCTATTAGGAGAAATAGAGATAGATATGTACAGAACAAGTGAAATTTAAGATTACACCAGACAGATAAAGACAATAACCAATGAAAGGAAGATGTGTAAGATTAAAAGATGAATCAAATAAGGCAAATTTAGAAATTATAGCAGAATATTTTGCAAAGTAATGAATATGAAAAAAGAGAACTGTAAAAAATGGAAATCAAAATAGTATTGAATCAACTTGTGTCTCTGTAATTCAGGCACATAGTTGGTATGACAATAATCAAGACAGGAAGAGTTTCCTAGTTTTAATTTAATTTTCATCTACATCACATAGTCTGTCTATGTGCTATTCAGTAAACAGAGGAAAGGGCATTTTGCACGGATGTGTAAAAGAAAAAAAAACATACATTCAAAATAATTTGCATGATGATGAACAAAAAATGATAATGATCAGCTTATGGGTAATGTAGGACTGAAAAAACAGATACAGTGAAATCTGAAAATACATCTGAAGCATCGAGAAATGAATGCAAGCTAGACTGTTGAAATACTGACAATTAATAGACATAGAATTTAAGTCAGATGGCTGTGCAGATTGTAAGTTTTAGCGTTAAGGTATTTTATAGCTTTAGATCAATCTGACACTGAAATTTGTTTCTATAGTATTAACCTATTTTGGCCACTCAGTGGCAACATTAGATCAGAAATTGTTGGTAGCTGAGTATAAAACCAGGAAAATCAGAATGCTTTTTCAAATAGTGACACTTAAAAAAGTACTTCTCTGCCCTAGTAAGAATATTGAAGGACCAGAGTAACACATAATTGAGGGTCTAAAATTAGGACTGTAACAGTCAGTAGGGAAGATCCATGAGGAGAAGAATGCAATGTTAGCATCACTGCTGATGCTGATAACCCCCTTCAACCCAGCAGCATTGACATTGACAGATGAGGGCTGGCCCCATTTGATACCATTGCCAGCAAACATGCAACCTCAGTTGGCATCAAGACGTTGCTTTAAGTCAAGACTGGAACTAACTCCTTCAGACTGATGGCTGAAATGCCACGGAAAACAATACGGAAAATGATGACAAGGCTGACCTTGACCATTCAGTTCTGAGACAGTGGAGTTACAGAAAGCCCAGCACCAAAGGTATTTACACTAACAGGGTGTGCATTAATGAGTTTGATGTGAGAGAGGGCAAAGGAAGAGTCTGTGGCTCTCACAGCTGATGGCAGTGCACCTACCTGTATTAACACTGGCAAATGTAGGATGTTCATTTAGAGTTAATGCTGTAGTAGAAGCAGATGAGGAGGCACAGGAAAAGAAGTATGAAAGTAAAGAATCCCTATCCACCCTGGAGTGATAGAAAGAAGGGATCGCCCAGTGACAGACCTGTTTAGCTTTGAGTACCCAGTAACCAGCCCAGGGTAACTCACATTTAAAGCTAATCCTCCCTCATTCTCTTTTCTATTTATATCGAAGACTTTTCATTTAAAACAATATTTCTCAAATCCTGACCAGTTCTATGCCATTTTGTTTCATGGTCTAAGGTGGGACACCAGTTAAATAGTCTCAGCACCATTCTCTGAACAAAGTTAATTCTTCTTTACTCTAAACTTTGTATCACACCAATCTCTCAGAGCAAGAAAGATACACAAGGCAACCATATTTTTTATAAAGAAAATTGAAAGGGTATGAGAGTAAGCTTAAACTATAATATAGTGTCAAATAATACCATATATGTGGCTTAATGTTCCATACCTGTATTTGTACAGGACTTACAGGTTTGAAAGCAAACATGGAAGTAAGGGAAAACACCAAAAAGCAAGGTATTAAACAGTCAACAGTAATATGAGTGCAATTATTAATTTGCTATTTTCAGTGTTTGCAAACTAATTGCTGCTATTTTTCACTGTTTACTAAACATCTCTTCTGTTTGTTCTGTTTCCAGCCAATCAGTGTTTCAAAATAACTCATTTGTTTGCTGTTTAAACATTCCTTAGTGTCTCCTTGCTGTTTTTCTGCTGTTTAAAAAATGTTTTAGTGTTTTCAACCTAAATTAGTGTAGCTAGCAACTGTAGCATTGTCCAGATACAGGTTTGCTGCATCTGGGTCTATTTGTATTGGCTGTTGTATTCTGAGTACATTTTCCATGCATCTTTGATTGGAAGGGGCCCTTCTGCACCCTTGTAGAGAGAATTGGGCTAATTGGAACCTGTCTGGTGAAGGGTGATTGGGCTAGGACTTGGAGTAAGTACCCTCATTGTTTCTTCAGAGGGTTTTTTTTTAGTTTTTAGCTTTTGGTATTTAAGACCTGTGTTTGAGCTGGTTTCTGCTTGTTTGAACCAAGTCAAACTGAGGTGGGCTACCAGCCACAGCTCTGAGTTGAGATACCAGATGAATAGATCCTTCTGAGCTTTCCAAAAACCATAAGTTGCCTTGCCTGCTTTTTTTTTTTTTTTTGCTTGATTCTACTATTTACTGCACTTGTTATTGTGCTCTGCTTACTTAATACTGTTCTTAAATACCATGTAAACTAAACTGAACTGTTTGTACTGCATATGTCTGCTTTACTGTGCCTGTTAAATCATATTTTCTGGCTGCTTTCACTGTTGCCAAAACTTTTTTGGCTCTTTTCACTGTTTGCAACTTTTCACTGTTTGCAAAGCATCTGTTCTGTTTGTTCTGTTTCCCAGCAAGCAATGTTTTAAATTACTGATTTGTTTGCTGTTTAAAACATTTTTAGTGAATCACTGCTGTTTTTTCTGCTGTTTAAATATTTTTTTAGTGTTCCCCACATAAATTAGTGTAGCTAGTAGCTGTAGCATTGTCCAGATACAGGTTTGCTGCATCTGGGTCTGTTTGTAGTGGCTGTTGTATTCTGAGTACATTTTCCAAGCCATCTTTGATTGGAAGGGGCCCTTCTGCACCCTTGTGAGAGAAGTGTGCTGACTGGAACCTGTCTGGTGAAAAGTGATTAGTCTAGGGCTTGGAGTAAGCACCCTCTTTGGTTCTTTTGATTTTTTTTTCAAAGTATTTTTAAGTTTTTAGCTTCTGGCATTTAAGCCCCACATTTGAGCAGGTTTATGCTTGTTTGTGCATCACACAGCACAGCGCACTGCCCGCCAGTTGTGCAGCATAGCCGGACAGATAATTTTGACAATTTTTCCCTTCGATACAGCTGTAGCACATTAGTGTAATCCTCATCTTTAGTACATCTCTGGTCTAAGAAGTATTGCTAGTGAGCTGTGACCTATTAAACCACCAGCCAAAAACCTCATCAGAAATACCCATCTACAGAGCACCTCCTAAATCAGTCCTGAAAGCACCCTCTTTGAGATAACAGTTTTTCAAACCTAGCATTATGGACACTTGGGCTACCTTTGTTTCTCTTGCCAGCTCTGTTGACTTGGCTCTCTTGAGGCAGTGTAGCAACTGCCTTATGTACACTGATAACATTCTACTTATAACTCACTCCAGTACAGAGTGTGAGAGACGTATCTACACCAAGAATCTTGAATCCCTGTTCTCTCACAGTCAGAACAGTAACACTGAAGAGGTTGTCAACTCACCCACAACTACTCATACACAAAGTAGGCATTTAACACATAAATGACCATTCACAGAGGTTCTCTCAAAAAACTTACCAAAACATCAGAGACCTCCAAAGCAAATGACTGCTACAACTAACACAGCTCCTACAACACCCAAGACTTATAGCAACACCAGTGTCTCACCTACCAAGCCTGTAAGGTGTAGCACTCAAAATCCAAATTTACTTGTCATTGGAGATGACATAGTGTGACACACGGATGTCCTACTCCCCAGGTTAGATAAGGAGAAAGTCATGGTCAGCTGCCTGTCCGGTGCCAGGATTCGTCAGATCACGCATGCAACAAGTACCGTTATGACTCTGTCATAGCTCATGTTGGAGTGAATGAGCTGAGACATACCTCACTGCACTACGTGAGGAGAGACATCATTGAGCTCTCCAAGTATGTTTCCCAGACAGGTATGTCTAGAGCCTTGAGCAGCATATTACCCTCACCTAGAATGATGCCACAGTATAAACAAAAAATGGTTGATTTCAATAATTGGCTTAGTTTTTTGGTGTCATTCAAAGGGGATCTGGTTTCTGTCAGCCTGGGATGATATGGTCAACAAACCTCACAACTTTGTCAGAGACAGTTTGCACCTAGAACCACTAGACTTTCTGCTGCTGGCAAAGGCTCTTGCCTCCTAGTCCCCCATATGCCTTTTTAGGCAATGTCTCAAAAACAAAAATTGCCGATGTAAAAATTACCAGCCATAACAATTTAAGGGTTATGCTGCTAAATGCTAGGAGCTTAAATGAAAAAGTGCACACTCTGGAGGTACTTCTGTCACTGGAAGATGTAGATGTCTGTGCAGTCACAGAAACCTTATTCAAGGCCTTATGTACACTGATAACAGTCTACTTATAACTCACTCCAGTACAGAGTGTGAGAGATGTATCTACACCAAGAATCTTGAATCCCCAAGTAAAAAAAAAGCCACCCTGGTGGACGTCCATCAACAGACTTGCAAGGTTACAATGCCTTTCACACCTTCAGACTGCAAAACAAATGTCTGAGAACCAATGAATGTGGTGTTTCTGTCTATATTAGAGATAAATTCACCTCCCAACTAGTTAGACTGGACAACTTCATAGAGTTACTCCATGTTCAGATTATTGTGGGTAAGACCCCCATTCAAGTCATAACTAGTTATACATCCCTCTCCATGGATCATGATGCACATGAGGCCTACTTGGACAAACTAGAGTCAATCCAAATATTGCCAAACACTCTGGTCATGGGAAATTTAAACTGTCTCACCATCAACTGGGAAACCTACTCTAGTCCTAACTCGCTAGCACAAAAGTTCCTTGACTTTGTTAACTCAAATGCCCTTTAACAAATTGTTCAAACCACAAGAGGAACAAACATACTAGATCTGGTCCTCAGTAACATGACAAACAGATGCACCACCACAGCTGTCGAACCCTCGCTAGTTAAATATGACCACAAATCAGTTGCTTTCAAACTGGTGCTAACACCAGAACTCACAAAGGGTGAAGTCATACTAAAAAAATTCACAAAAAGAAACCATAGCCTCCTAGGGGAAGGTATAAATGCATTCCAAATCCCACCCCCAGCTGGAAGTGGTAACTACACTAAAGCTTACACTAAAGCTCTGTACAATCACTTATATAAGTGTACAGACTCAGCTGTTCCAGAGAGAATCAAAGCCAAGAATCAAAGCCAGAGCCCCAAGTAAAAAAAAAAGCCACCCTGGTGGACGTCCATCAACAAATGCAAAATGTTGTTGTCTAAGAAAACTAAGATGAGGCCAAAACAATGGAAAAGTACCCTTCTCAGCCTCAATAGGCAAATAAGACAACCTATCAAATCCTCTAAGGGTAACTTTGACAAAAACTTAGCAATCACAGCCAAGGAAACTCATAAGGCCTTTTACAGCTATGCACATAGCTTAAAAGGTAGGACCCAAGCATGTGCGGAACTAGCGATTAATAGTATCACACACACTGATCCCACAAACCTGCTAGCGGACAGATTTGACAATAATTTCATTCCCTTATCCCCTCCAAACTTATCACAAACCTTGCCCCCCCCCCACCCTACATATCTAAAGAGCAGCTCATTAAAGCCTTGTCTAAGGCAAAAAGCACAGCCTCCATGGGACCAGATGGCATCCCAGGCTGTCTTCTAAACAAACTAAAACATGAACTACCATCACCATTAATTACCATATTCAGTCATACCTAACCACTGGCTTTGTTCCTGCAGAATGGAGAACACCAAGTTATCCACCTCCACAAAGGTGGCTTAGCAACAGAAACTCCAACAAGCACTCATAAATATGGCAGGCCAAAACAACTAGATTCAGCAAAATAGCCAGCACCAAAGTGTTAAAACCACACTTTTTATTAGCAAATAAACTGTAGCTCCAACTATTCAATTTAATTCATACTGGTTTCGGCATCATTGTCTTCCTCAGTGAACAAACCATATTAACAAGAGCCACAAGCATGACAAGCATATATATAACTAGGTATTTACTACACCCTTCCTGTTGCATCATATCCCCAATAAGGAGCATGCCCCAATAAGGAGCATGCCCCCACCCACTCATAACTGGTCATTTAGACCAGGGGAAAAAAGACCCCCTAGCCTAACAATCCACTTTTTTTCTTTATAATTAAGGATGGAATGCCAACTGGCTTTATTACTGCTGTCCCCCTGAATCTTATCTATGACCATGAACATGAATTTAGCAGACTTGTGGGACCTATGGTGTCTGTATAGGGCATTAGTCATCCGTTTGTTACAGACATCACTAAAATTTTCTGACATACATGTTCATAAGGGATGGGAAGTTTGACCTATATAGAAGGCCAAACAAGTACAGCAGGCTAAATACACTACCCAGACTGTTCCACAATTAGCAAAAAAGTTTATGTCACAAACCTGACCAGTACCCTTGCTGGAAAATTGTTTAGACTTTAACATAAACTCACAGAAGGAACAGTGCCCACAAGGAATTATCCCAGCAGTTTGTACCCTGTGATTGTTAACTGGTGACTCAAAGGGCCTCTTATATTACCATGTTTATAATGCAAAAAGTATGATCCCAGGGTCCTCCCCCTCTGAAAGGAATACTGACACCTAGAAGGCAGTACATGACTCAGTTATTCATTAGCCAATAATATATTCCAGTTTTTGGACACCACATTTTTGAGTAAATTAATATTTCGTCCCTAGGTAGTTACTAACCTAATATTATTACTCTCCTCATTCAATGTTTTATTTCTGTATTCCAACAATTGTGATCTTTGTTGTTTGGAGGCTCAATCTCTAGCTGATGTTGTATCCCTTGGTCTATAGCCCCTAACCAAGAATCTTTGTGTTAAATCTTTCTGATAAAAGACAAAATCTTCCTAGGTGGAACAAATTCTCTTAATAAGAAGAAATTGGGATTTGGGTATATTTCTGATGGTGTGGGATGGATGTAAGCTGGAAGCAAATAATACACTATTATATTGGGGATACTTCCTATAGACATGAGTTCTTAAGGTGTGATCCAAATTTCATGCGATAGTAACATCTAAAAAGTTAATTTGTTGAACATCACAAGTCAAGGTAAATTCTATCCCCCATTTGTTATCCTTCAAGTATTGGACAAATTCCACTAAGTATTGACTATCCGCCCACCACACCACCCAACAATCATCTAGGAACCTCCTCCAAATATCAATCTCTGGCAAATAAATGTTATGTGCATCATTGTATATCAGATGTTCCTCAAGGTACCCCATGAATAAATCCACACAGATGAGGGCAAAAGATGACCCCATCGCGGTACCTTGTATTTGCCAATAGCAATCCCCTTGGAAATAGAAAACATTTTTTGTTAAAACATGTTCGGCCATACAGATCAACAATGTATTGAAACCTGGCAAATACAAGTTGGCCCTCTCCAATCAGTATTCCAATGCCTGCAGGCCAGCCTGTTGGGGTATATTGGTGTATAGTGCCTTAGCATCCAATGTACAAAGAAGCCATGTGGTTTCTAATTGTGCATCTGCAATGATTTTTAAAAATGTTGTGGTGTCCTGTATTCTGGTTTGTATCAGTTTTAATAAAGGCTTCAGATATTGAGTCAGAAAAGCAGACAAAGGTTCTGTGAGTGAACCATTTCCTGAAACTATCAGTCTGCCTGGGGGCTTATCCAAACGTTTATGTATCTTAGGTAATAAATAAAGATACTGTTTCCTGGGATCACTAACCATAAGATGTTGCACAACTGAATCCCTAATAATCCCCACTTCTGCCGCCTGTTTGAAAAATTGGTCCTTTTGAAGTTATCTGTGGGGTCAATGGCCATATGCATATAATACCAAGGGTTAGACAACTGTCTATTTCCCTCAGCCAGATAATAATCTGAATTCATAATTACCACCGCCCCACCCTTGTTTGCTGGTAAGATGAAAATATTAGAATGAGTTTGAAGTTCCCTGAGAGCCTGCTGTTCCCCTGCTGTCAAGTTATGCCCTAACATTTGTGAATCACACAATTTAAAGTGTAGATATTTGAGCGCTGCCTGTTGGAATATGGAAACATGTTTGTTCATTGGTGGTGTAAAATCCAATTTCAGAAATCTCAACTCGGTAGATCTTTCAGAGTCTTCCCTAGAACCAAAAAATAACCTTAAGTTAAGTCTACGGCAAAAAGCTAATATATCATTAACCAAATCACTTTCATCAATGAAGAAACCAGGAACATAATTCAGTCCTTTATTGAGTAGCTGTTTCTGCTCATCCGTCAAATCAAAAGTGGAAATATTATGAATATTATAATTTTGTATTAACGTGTTATTAATGACTGAAGAAAACCTTCCACAGTGTTTGTTCCTGTGTTTCCACCCACCCCTATGTCTGCCAGATCTAAAGGGTGGACCAAACAACAATGTTTTCTGGGGTTGGGGGATTCCTGTGTATTAGAACCCTCTGTGTCCGTGGCCAAAGATTCATCTCCTGAGGTGCTGATATACCCATTCCCTGATTTCTTTAATATAGATTGGGGTCTCTTTTTTTCTATCAATAGCCACTGATTTGTCAGGGTCTAAAAATTTTACATTTTTCTGATACTCAAATGGCTTCCCCCTCTCATAATCCCCCAAATCCCTATTGAATTTACATAACTTTTTGTCATTAGTTTAATTCTCAAATGCTAATAGGTCCTTGGTGAGTTTGTTCTAACAGCTGACATAGTGGGGCTGTCCCTCAAAAGGTTTAAGCTCCTCACAAACTTTCCTAACCTCCCCAACATTCTCCTCAATTACACGTTCATAATAACAGGACACAAAATATTAACAAAAGACATGGAGGCTTTTTGTTGCACTAAACTCCATTCATTCATCAGTATGTCATCCATTTTGCCAACAAGGGGTTGTATTTTCACCCTCAAACCCCTAGGGATTATATTTTTGTTTTGATAAGCTTTGAATAGCTTAAGATGCCATATGTTTGTGTGTAACATTTTCATATTCCTGCTCAACTTATTAAATAATAGATTGCAGCTGTCAACTGGATCCATATTGTCCTTGTTGGCTATCCCATCATCAGACAATGCCAAACCAAAGACCTGTATATCATTCTTGTCAAATGCACAAGCCCTGTAATATTATATTCAGATCCATAACAATAAGCTCACAATTCTCACCATATACAGTAGCTCCAAAATTCCACTTGTGATATTGAAGCACCAATTATCTCCAAAACTCCACTGTGATGAGCAAAGAAAACACTGCTTCTTTTGTATTGAAACACCAGTTGTGTAAATTAAATCACTCAAAAAAACAATAGGTATCTAAAAGCCATTTAAATAATTCCAAATGAAACCACCCCTAATATATCCTTCAGGGAACAAAATCCACCAATCAGCTGTATAAAACTAAACCCATCAAATATGGAGCCAATTCCCTTCACCCTATATATAATGCCTCCCATGAAGCATTATACAATGACATCTTATCTAAAACATAATAGACAATATGTATTGATATACAAAAATATGTCCCTAACAGTTCCATAGTCAAAAAAATCTTTATCTTGCGTTGACTAATATTGATTCAATAATTGCGAATGAGAACAAATATTTGGCAATAGCATATTCATGTATCCCCCCAAAAAACACATTGCACATGAATTCCAATAATATGTTCAGCACCAGTTTTGATTCTCAACACAGTACCAAGCAATATGAAAGTCCAAAGCACTGTGCATATAATAATGTCCCATTTGTCCCATTCACAAGAAATAATCTTCCTTAGTCCCTCATATTAGTTAGGAAACGTGTTCCATCATTAAAAACAGTTCCAAACACTTACAATAAATGTGTGCATAGAATTATGATGGGATACAAGCCAAGCTTCGCACATTGGCCCACAAAAGAACCTAGTCCCAAAAATTGTTCCTTTATTTCCGACCACCATATAAAAAAGAAACAGTGTAAAGGTAACACATAATCACATATATACGATGATCTATCTACTCTAAGATGTTAATCAGGATCTCCGCAGTAGGCACAATCAGCAGCTCTAAATCTGCTGTGTTACAATTCAAATAACAGGCCTATACAGACACCATAGGTCCCACAAGTCTGCTAACTTCATGTTCATGGTCATAGATAAGATTCAGGGGGACATGAGTAATAACACCGGTTGGCATTCCATCCTTAATTATAAAGAAAAAAAGTGGATTGTTAGGCTAGGGGGTCTTTTTTCCCCCTGATCTAAATGACCAATTATGACTGGGTGGGGGCATGCTCCTTATTGGGGCATGCTCCTTATTGGGGATATGGTGCAACAGGAAGGGTGTAGTAAATACCTAGTTATATATATGCTTGTCATGCTTGTGGCTCTTGTTAATATGGTTTGTTCACTGAGGAAGACAATGATGCCGAAACCAGTATGAATTAAATGGAATAGTTGGAGCTACAATTTATTTGCTAATAAAAAGTGCGGTTTTAACACTTTGGTACTGGCTATTTTACTGAATCAGCTTAGCAATAGACCCAGGGAATTATAGACTCATAAGTCTGACCAGCTTCATCTGTAAAGCCATGGAACGTATCATCATGGACCTCATAAATAAAGACATAGGTGACCTCCAAACCCAGGATCCAACCCAATCCGGCTACATTAAGGACATATCCTGCCTGTTAAACATGGTGAATTTCTTCAAAAATGTGACCAGGGCCATTGATGAGGGCACATCTGTGCACACAGCATACCTAGACTTGGCAAAGGCCTTTGACACAATCCCGCACTCAGGCATTACCAATAGATTTAGCAAACCGAATGTAAACCCCTTTGTTGTAAGATGAGTTGCAAACTGAGTCACAAGCTGGTCACACACTATCAATGTGGGTGACTCCACATCAACCAGCAGACCTGTTACCAGCGGGGTGCCACAAAGGTCAGTGCTGGGCCCCCTACCTTTTGGTATATACTTCTCAGAAGTTCAGGCCAAAACTAAGGGGCTGTGACTGACCAAGTTTGTGGATGACTGCAAACTGTGTGCAATTATCGAATCCCCAAATTATGTCAGTATACTTCAGGAGGATATTACACAGGCTAACTATTGGTGTCTTAGTCACGGTTTCAAACTTAATGCAAAGAAATGCATCATCAGTCTCTTCTGTAAAAGCAATGTCCTTCACACTATTAAATTAACACCACCATACTATGTAACTAAAAAGTGGTAAGGGATCTGGGATCACAAGTAGACTCTGACCTTAACTTTGACCACGATGTGTCTACTGTATAAGGAATGCTTTCTGAGTAGCACATTTGATTAGCAAAGGTATTGCCTCTAGAGAAAAGGAGGTTATAACCCCTGTATACTCGTCACTAATCAGGTCCATAATTGAGTATAGCACCCCTTTCAGCATGTACCATACAAAGCGCCTGCAGCAATTGGAGAACCTTCAGAACTTTCTAACTTAGAAGATCAAGGGGACTCCAGCATGTGCCTTACACAGACCAACTAAAGTCCCTGTCACTATACTCGGTATCGTATAGACTTCTTAGGGGTGACTTATGCTTGGCTTACACAGCAATTTCTGACCCAAACCTAATGAATTTGGTGCACATCTGTAAATCAAACAGGACTAGAGCTACCTGTTCCAGGGACCAAAATATGACCTGAAACTTGAATAGGACATGCTGGGGGGACAGATTTGTCTTCCAGCAACTGCTGTGTCTTTGGAATAGGCTGCCAGTTCATGTGAAGCAGAGCACCTCTATGACACTGTTCAAAGGTTAGTAGAAAAAAACTCAGTTGTCAGGGTAAAGTGCCTCTGCTATAATATAATATAATCCAATGAAGAAATCTGGAGGCAATACCATAAACAGCAAAGGAGACTTTATTCACATAAAAGCAGGGCCAGATATAAAAAAGTGAGCGTTTTCACATTCAAAAGTTACCTGGATGACTAGATGGGGCACAGTAAATTCTTACCGGGGATAGTGCCCACAACCCTCATGGACATGGGCAGTCATTAATAAATACAATCCTGGGTACTGACTAGAGTATCTGTGGTATTACATTAGGATGAAATGGCTAGGCTTGAAATAACCTCTGGGTCGATAGCCTAGTAACCTCCTATGATCCTATGAAAATGTTTCTCTTCACCCCATTTCATAATTGGACAGATCCTAGTTCTGCCTGTGGAGCTGTAAACATGGCTTATGCCACTGCACAAAGATGTGTCCATGGTGAGTGTCTCAGAAATTATATCGCCTTTCCATTTTATTGCTGAGCTGGCAAACTTTTATATTCATCCTTCTTGTCCACCCACATTTGAGCATTTTCATCAGGGCCGGGTTTTGTCCACTGGTATGTCTAGTTATGTGCAAATTTGCAGCTTATTCCTTTCAGGCACAATTTTATTTTTACTGTTTCCTAGCTTTGCTCTTGAGGTGAATGTTTTGGCATCGGTCTTGAGCACACAGTAAGCAGGCTATGACTGGTGACCAGATCATAATCCTCTATGTAGAAGTCAAGCCAGAGTCTGGGTTGTTACATTGTATAAGGGGATATGGGGTGGGGGGGGGGGTGGCTAGGCCCTTTCAACAATGTAACAAATTCTACATTTCAGAAAAGTACATTTTTTTCAAAAACATGTTTTGAAAACTATTTTTCTATGACCTGTTTCAATTAATAACTTCTTATTACCTTGTGAAACAACTGACATAAAACTGCATCACTGTGAACTCAAATGTGGCTGAAAAAGTTATTAAACAAATTCTGTCAGTTATAACTGTACAATAGCTAATAAGAAATGCTCAGCTTTAGCCCTGGCATTTTCAAAAGGGGAAGAAAAAATAAATAAATCTAGATTTGTCAAGATTTGCTCTAAACTCTTGTTGGCATTTATCATTTGTAGTTCAAAAATGACTTTTCAAATTTCAGAGTATGAACTCATTGCTATTTGATGGGTGGATTTATACATTTATAAAACAAACACTCAAATACTAGGAAATGAGGAAAAAAATATAAATGTATTTTCTGATGTCAGTAGTTTCCTTTAAAAAAAGACTCCTAAACTTTTAAAAGGTTGAGATTGCAATGAAAGCTCAAAATGTGTGGCATAAATGTAAACTATATCAAACTTGGCTTTCAGCTAAATAAAGGTTAAATACTTTATTAATATGTTTTGGATATGACATTTTTCTTGTTTAAAGAGTCATTTGAATATTAGAACAACATTCAATTATTTTGTTGATGAGATAAGAAATGCCACAATTTTCACTTAAGGAAATAGTGGCAGATAATAACTGAAACTATTAGGCAAAGCATGGATGTATGATTTAGGCGGTTAACATTTTCTATATCTGAAATCCTTAAATAAACCTTTATCTATAAAATGCAAATCAATTCCATTAAAGTAGTGTGTGTACTGTTGACACTACTGAAGCATCCTTAAATATGACAGATACTTATTAACAATTAAAGTAGCTATTATTTACTGGCTTCTGATTTATAACACTGAAACTAATTGCATTCTAATCTGTGATTCAAAAAACATTAAATAAAGAACTCCAGCTTTAACAAAGAAATCAGCACAGAAATTTGAAATTTCTAGCTACTGCAATACTCTCCAAGGTAAGTAGCATGTAGATGTCTCAGGCTCAGACGAGACCCTGTACCCATAGTGCTGTGCATCACAACACTCTTGGGGAGTTCAAAATTCCCTAGTTCCATGCACTCTTTTGGCTATTGTTGGCTGCATAGAAAACTGCGTCCTTCTCTGCACATGACCAACCAACTCACACGTGTACACATGCGCACACACACACACACACACACACACACACACACACACACACACACACACACACACACACACACACACAAGAACATATTGCTCCTGTATGCAATTAGAACTAAAGCTATACAAACTGAGGCAAAATATTCACTGAGAACAATACATCTGTTGTCAATTTGTCCAATTCAACATTTTGGTTGTCAGATCTGATTAGATCTGACTTCAGTACCTTCTTCTAGAGCTGTGAATTTGAGGTTGTGACTCTTCCTCTACCCATAATTTTCTCCTGTCCTCTACTTTAACTCAGATCTTGATTGCTGCCCGATTTTCCAGACGTGTCTGAGAGCTCTACTTTTCATGATAAGTGAAAGTGTTCTTATTCTAAGAATATAGATATTTTTGACTCCTCCCTTCCATTTTCAGGGTGCTTGAAGTAAATAGTAAATAGTATAGTTGTGTGATATAGCTTTTATGTATTTTTAGGATATTTTTAGGGTAATAGTAACAAGTTAGCTGTTAGGCTTTTGGTGTGTCTTTTCTGAATAGTGTTTTTGTACTATTTCTTAGATACAACATAATAGGTGTGACTTTTTCTTGAGATAAGCATAGTATGTCTTAAGTATTTCTATTTATCATTGTTTATTACAAATTTTCTGATGTCAGACAAACCTCAAGGGTTTCAAAAGTGCTTGGCCTGTGGACACAGAATTCCTCCTCAAGACCCACACTCACTTAGTGTTTATAGTTTAGGTGCTTCTCACCTTCAAGCTGACTGTGATATTTGTGCTGCTTTTAGGTCCAGTGCTTTTCATAGCAGGAAAGAAAAAAATATTTTAAAAAGATTGCTTCTCCCTCAGACAGGGTCTTCATCTTCCTTTTCTCTAACTATGTCTTCTGCTACTGAGCCAGCTTTAGCTTCTCCATCATTAAAACAGAAAAAGGAAAGAAAAGGAATGAGAGAAGTCTAAGGAGAAACACAGAGAAGAAGAAAAGTCTGCAGAAGAAAAGATCTGAAGAGATAAAGCTGGAAGAAAACAGATCCAAGAAATCAAGGAAAAGGTCCCCAGATCCAACCGATCCATTGGGTCTGGCATCAAAAACACCATGGAAGTTGGATCTACCAGCAAGTTGGATCTGAGCTCTCGCTCCTCAAACTAGTTTTTTTGGAGTCAGTGAGCCATCAGCTCCAATCACCTGTTTTACAATAAAGACATTTTTCCAGGCCCTTCATAGATAGAATCATTGTCAAAGTCAGTCTGATCCACAAGAGGCCTTACTGAAATGGAAACTGATCATATAATAAGGAAATTCTTAAGGACACAGATCCAACTGTGAGTCATCCCAGTGTCATCCCTGAAGGGAGCTTTGGGTACAGGCCCATAGACCCCTTCACCCTTTTCTCGGTACTGGTTCACTCTTCAGATCCAGTTCTGACAGGTCCAAGCCGTTCCAGCACACCTCAGTCAGACCCCACAGCTCAGGGAACAATGGCAACAGCTACATCTCTTACTCTCTTGATTTCAATTCTTTTAGATTAAGATGAGTCTTAGAGATGAAGTGTCATTGTTGGGTTCACAGTGGTGGAGTCAACTCTGAAGTCTTTTTCTCTTGGGGCCTCAGCACTCAATAGTTCAGGTCCAAGGTCATCCTTGGAGATGACCTTGATTGAACTGGGAAGAGGTCCTGAGACTTTGGATAGGGGCAATACTTCCTCGGTTCTGATTGTGGTGTCAGCTTTCAAGATTGTTGAAAGGGCTTGGCTGGAGCAAAAAGGCAGCTGTGGACCTCAGGTTCAGATCTGTCCTGACTTCTAGTGGATCCTGTGACTTATTCCTCTCACTCTGAGGGTGCAGTACTTGACATTCACATTCACAGTCTGATTAAAATCTGTTTCCAGAAGCACCCAAGAAACAAGCTCTTAGGAAACAGATGTGCAAGCAGAAGCACCCAAACTCCTCTCCTGAGTCTGTCATTGAAGATACTGATTTGGATGAAGGTGAAGCTTCCCCTAGATTTTGTTGTTGTTGTTGTTGTGTCTTTCGGCTTTTCCCGGTTAGGGGTCACCACAGCGGAACTCCGGTTCGCTAATGATTGGCAGTAGATTTTTTACGTGCCGAGTTGCCAGCCCTGACGCACAACCTTCAACGAAGGTACGCCCATTCACGCATGTCTCCACACAGAAGACGCTGGGAAAACATCACATTTGGTCACAGCCTAGAATCGATGAAATGGGGTAGTGTTGGTCCACTGAAACCCCTTCTACAGATGAATCTGTGTTCTTCAAAGCCATTCTACCAGCTCCTCTGAGTCTTGTGTGGTATCCCCCATGGATACCCTGACACAGTGGGATGGAAGGACCCTAATGTGGTAGAACCTATCCCAAAAAAATGATATGATTTTAGTGGCACCAAAAGACAGAAAACATTGATCTAAAGGACCACCAGTAGATGCCATGGTAGAAACAGCAGCCAAGAAAAAGGAACTATCTGAGGAGAGTTCTTCTATGCATCCCCTAACAAGGAGTCAAGGGCATTGGCCAGACTAAGGAAATGGATTAATGCTTTCATGACTTTTGCATGCAGAGTGCTGAATTTTCTTGCACATGTGACTTGTTTTCAGAGGGAATGAACCAAGGAGATTTTCATGTCTTCTTGGGTAACCTACTGCTGGATGTTCAAAAAACAGTGGTCACCCAACTGTCTACTGTACTACCCATTTCTAATGTGGCCACATGCCTGCTTTCTAATACAGCAGATGGTACAGAAATAGTAGCAGGCTCAGGCATTACCATGTGTTGTCATGACAGCACAGGCATTACCATATGTCATCATGACTGGATGTGGTTCTGCAATTTCACAGAAAGTCTCAAGACACCCTTTATTAATGTCCCATTTAATGAATCTACCAAAAGTTAAAGAAACACTTACTAGGAGTGACCAGGATGGTTAGAACCTGTCTACCATAAGAATGCATTTTTCCACCTCTCAAATGTCCTATTCCAGGAACCAAAGGGGTGGTAAAAATATGTGGTTCAGAAAATCACAGGATTATCACCAAGACACTCCTGGAGACAGATTCCCCCCCCCAAGGCAGAGTGGGAGTTAACTGAAATGGACATTACCCCAGGGGCAGAAGTTGACTGGTTAATCAGGGTATTCATGGCCCCTTTCCCCGAGAAACCCTATCAGCACTCCTGAAGGGTTACCAGGCTAACGCACTTTGGAGACAGTCAGAGGTGCTTAACCTTATATCTACAAGCCTGGCAGAAGATTACATAGGATTCCTGGCTGCTAATGATAATCACCAGAGACTACACCATTTCCTTTATGCACCTCCAAAAAAGAAGTTAAAGATTCCTGATCTTCTACTCAGTCAGTTGGAATTAGCAGCAGCAGAAGTTTAAAAGTTGCCAGAAAAAAAAAGTTATCCAAAAAATCTCCCCAGACCTGTTAGGCTCCAGAGTCTATTCCAGGTTCTCTTTAGTTCTAAAGAAAACAGGGACATCAGGCTAGTATTGGACCTCCGCCACATCAATCAATTTGTAAGACAGATAAAGTTCCATTTGGTCATGGTATAGTCCATATTCTTGAAGAAGGGTGATCGGATGTGATAGACTTAAGAGAGGAGTCTAGGTGCTTCCATTTGCATATCTGTTTACTAGGAGCTTGTCTCTGGGGTGCTTCTGGAGACAAGTCTGAATCAGAATTGGAGTCAGAATGCCTAATATCATATAAAGATACAGAGACAATCCAGGAGATTTCTCCATTTCAGACTGGGGGGGGGGGTCAATCATTTTCATTTCAGAGTACTGCCTTTCAGTGTTGTCACAGCCCCCCCCCCCCGGGTGTTCACCAAGTTTATGGCAATGGTATCAGCTTAGCTTCAACAGCAAGGGCTCCAGGTCTTTCCATATCTAGATGATTGACTCCTAACTGGTACTTACAGGGATCTACTGGTACACCAATAGGCACTACTACTCTGCCTTACAGATCTACTACAGATCACAGTAAATTAAGCCAAAAGCCATCTATCTCCCACACAGCAGATAGAGTATATAGGATGTCATGTCAACACAGTTCTTCAAATTGCCAAACTTCAAAAAGGCAGGGTGCTGTCCTTAAGACAAATGGCCTCTCAGATAGTCCAACATCTCCTTCCTCCAGCAAGGTTGATTGTCCATTTGTTAGCCGTGAGGGCCTCTACTGTCAATTTATTTCCACTTGCGAGATACCACATGAGAATGTTAATGTGAATGTTACCAGTCCAATGGTCACAGAGTCTACACCACCCCATGCCAAAACCTGTATTACATAAATTTGCAGAGATCATATCAGATGGTGGATAACCTTCCCATTCATTACAGAAGGCAATCCCTATTGTCTACCTATTCTCACAGGCCACATTGACCTCGGATGCTTCTCTTTTAGGGTGGGAGGAATTTTGAGGAAAAAATGGTTTGAGGTACTTGATCACCCATAGAAGCCAAACTTCACATCAATATCTCGGAGATGAGAGTGGTCATTCTAGCATTGCAGGCTATTCAGGACTACCCACCCAAGGGTGTTATATCGATCCATATGACAATATGTCAGTGATATGGTACCTCAATAAACAAGGGGGAACATGATCATACCCACTTTTCTGAGAACCCATGACAGTATGGCAATGGGTTATGTCTTCCCATCATTTTCTGATAGCAACACACAAACCAGGGACATCAAATGTACTAGTGAATGTACTATTCTTAATTATTATTATTATTATTATTATTATTATTATTACTACTATTTTTATTATTAATGTATTAGAGAATGTATTAAATGTACTAGTTGGGCAGGTCAGTCCTACTGCTTCATTGAGTAATCTCTCAACCAGACTGTGGCAGTGGAAATGTTCAGCCTCTGGGGCCAACCTTGCTGCAGCCACTTTGCTTCATACCTGAACAACAAGTGCAGAACTTAGTTTACCATAATCCTTCCAGAGGGATAGTCACTAAGAGATGTTTTAGTTGACTTTTGGCTCCGGGGTCTCCTCTACACCTTTCCCCACTATACCACTCTTGACAAAATTTGTTCAGAAAGCCACAAGGTATAAGACCAGGGTGAGCCTCACTGCTCCTTTCTAGCCCTGTCAGATTTGTTTTCCCTTCCTTTGGCATCATTTAATACACACACCTTGGTGTTGGTCCCAGCCCAGATCTTCTGAGACACCCATCTGGGTTGCCTCTACCAGATTGCCATCCCTAAAGTTGACCGCATGGTTTCTTCAATTTTGATGATAGCTAGCAATACCAGCTTTCCTTCTTTGGGGTTCACATTATTTCTTCCTCACAAAAACAGTCAGCCAAAAAGATTTATCAAAGCAAGTGGAAAAGATTTTCATCTTGGCTTCATCAAGGGGATTTGATTCTTCCTCCTGTCCTCTCCCATTGGTCTTGGATTTTCAATCAGAACTTTTTCAGCAAGGATCTAGTTCTTCTGCTATCAAAGTGCAAATGACTACCATTTCAATTTTTACACAGGGTATAATGACTGCTCGATTGCCTCCTTTAAAATCTCCAAAGCTTTTCTCAAAAGGGAACTCTTCTGTTAAGACCCCCAATTAGGGATCCTGTTCCCTGATGGGATGTCATGATCATGCTTGAAGCTCTAACTCAGAAACACTTAGAGCTGGCATTCTCAGTGGATCTTAAGTATCTCTCACAGAAGACCATTTTTCTTCTGGTCACAATTACATTTGCTAAACAGATTTCTGGATTACAAGCATTATAGCGCAAACCACTTTATCTCATTTTCTATAAAGACAGAGTAACCCTGAGAACAAATTATTCTTTTCTTCCAAAGGTGACACCTGAAGCAAATTTGAATCAATCTATTGATTTTCCAGTCTTTTTTCCCAATTTCTCAGACAAAGAGGAATATGTGCTGCACACATTAGAAGTTCACAGATAGCTCAGATTCTGCTTACACTGTACCAAGGAAACAAGAAGATCAGATCAACTGTCTGAATCATTTTCTAAAGTAAAACTGGGAAAAATATATCAAAAGTCACTATTTCTAAATGGCTGTCAAACTGCATTTCTTTTGTAAATAATAACCAGGGTTTACCCTTACACACAAAACCAAAAGCCCATTTTGCAAGAGCGATGGCTACCTCTATGGCATTTATGAAGAGAGTTCCCATTGATGACATTTGTGCAACAGCAACATGGTCCACAAATCACAAATTTATCTCATTACAAACAATCCAGAGCATGTTCAGCTTTTGGTTCCAATATACTCAAGAATGTCCTTTCTTAATACTACCCAAGTGTCTTGTTGGTAGCGTTGGAATCTATACCAAACATTGAATTGAATGAAAATAGGCAACATCAAACACAAAAGTTATGTACTTAACATAATGATAGATACATAATGATAGATCCATTTTGTCTCTTTTTTGTCTGGTTCATCTTCCCTCACTTCATCCTCTCTCTAAATTTTCACCTGCACCTACTGGTACTCGGACAAACCTTGACTAAGACCCTGCCTGTTCAAAATGTGCCTTTGATTCTTACAGAGGTATTAAAAAACCTATTAACCTTGACATCTATAGGTTTCTACAGTTTTCAGGAACAGATCTAAAATTTGGATAAAGTCAGAAAATTATAGGTAGGATAGGAGTCAGAACCTTAGATTCACAGCTCTAGAAGAGGGTGCCTAGGTCAAATCCAATTGGATCTGACAATCCAAATGTTGAACCTGGCAAAAATGAAACAACATATATTTAACATTATGGTACACACATAACTTTTGTTTAAATGATTTTGGGAAAAAAATCAAAGTAGAATTAAATAAGGTGATGTCTATTTTTCAGTCACCTTATTTATTTATTTATTAATTAATTAATATCATTTTGATAACCAGGTAATTTGAGGGTTCGTCAGACCCTTTTCAGCCACAATCTAGGTACCATTGTACAAGAGACAAACAGAATTTTATTCACAGAATAAAGTATGCACAGAGTTGTACATAGTACAGTAACAAAGCAGAGACAATAACTTTTCTATGCTATTTACAATTATAAATGAAAGTGGTATTATTTACAGTGTGTACAATTAAGGCAGGCATTCAACTAGTGACTATTTATTAAAATTATGTCTTTACAAGAAGAATGTGACTATAGTGTGAACTGCAAGGGCTAGCCATTGTCCTGGAAGCAAAAGCATTTGTGTCCTTTAAAAAGTTGTTCTCTTAGTTTGTTTCTAAATAATTGAAGTGTCAGTTATTGTCTCACTTCTTCAGGTAGTGATACAAAACATCTGGGCCTAGCCTACAGAAATATTTTTATTTTATTTTATTTTATTCTTCATTTATTGACTGGCTTAGTCCTACTAGGATAATGACCTGTTTTCAGGGGAGACCCAAAGCGGTATTACTACTAATAGGAGAAATTTGGCCAGGGCATGGGAGATTTGCCTGTACTCTTTTCAACAGGTGCAGTGGGGACATTTACAACCACTTGAGCTACCACCAACTCAAGTAGAAGGGCCGTTTTTCCTGCTGAGGTTTTAAAATGAAGTAACGTTTTCTTCTTGGCTGTCTCTCGGTGTGTAGTTAGAATGCTTAATTTGTAATTTTCTTTTTGGGATGAGACAATGTCTCATTTTTAGCAGCTTGTAGATTTGACCCCTAAGTAGAAATTTGGCTCTGCCATTTACAAGTAGACAGTTAACACCACTGTAGAAGTTGGTAGTGATGAGCTTGGGATCCTGCAAGAAGAACGAAACTGCAAATTTTGTTTACAATAGTTTGCATTTTATGTGAGTCTGAGGTTGACTGCAGGCTTGTAAGTGGGAGCCCATATTTGATTTTATGGAAAAGTATATTTTTAGCTAAGGCATAAAACCTGCAAGGGTAAGGGGGTATGGGGTTCAATAGCACAGTCTTAGTTGGTGGAGTGTTTTGCTAATAATATTATCATCATGCTTGGCCAATGAAAGACTAGGGTCCAAGTTGGTCCCTAGATACATCTGTTCTGTTACTAGAGGTAGGAGGTGGATGTTTGTATCAGTAATTATTAGATCTATGGGTTTAAGGAGTTTTTGCAGGTTGCCAAATGTCGTGATGTTGGACTTCAGGGGACTGATTAGAACTATATGTTTACTCATCATGTGGCTTTCTCCTGTCTTCAGCATTTCTTCACTCAAGTACCACTTTTAGGCAGGGTCAGGTTAATGAACATTCTAAGCTAGATTCTACAGATAACAATAAAGTAAAGTGTGACTCATCAGTGCTTCCAGCCTCATTAAAAAAAAGCTAAACTGTCCTGAAATTTACTTTCACTTTGAAGAAACTGTGGTATGTGTTGTCACATAGGGTGTGACTAAAACCCTATCCCCCATACCTCTCAACTGTACAGTTTTTCACAGAATGTCCAGATTTTGACCTCATATTTTTTGTCCATTTTTCATAAAATTGTTGTTTTCTAGCAAATTAGTGGTAACTCATTAAAGACTGAAGTTAGAAAATTACAGATATTTGAGTTTCAGACTTGATATCCTTCAGAAAATTCATGCTAATGCAAAATCTGTTATTTTGTCAACTTTCTAAGTTTGTAATAGTAATATTTAAAACTTGTCCATATTCTTGGGCCTTTGTCCCACTTTTATTTATGACTTTGTCCAGATTTCTTGCTCTAAGAGGTTGAGAGGTTTGCCTATCCTGCATTCCAAAAACAACTTTTCCATTCAAGTCTTCCTACTGATCAAGGAAGTAGTAGATCTATTTTTACAAGTCAGTATTTCAAAAAAGGATTAGAGAGCAAACAGTGGGCAAGAAGTACTCTGTACTCAGGTTATGATAAAGAGAATGTTACCACACCCTCCATATTACCTCAAGAAGATGACACCTTCCGTTATAGCCTTATAAGGCTCCCTGCACAGAAAATATTTTTGTACTTGGTGATATAATTCTTCCTTCTACTGAATGGAAAGTGTATACCTTTAGTCAATAATTAGGTGCAAAAACTATAACAATCACAAACAAATAATATAAATATCAACAAAAGACAAAGAAACTATTGGATATAATTTTGATAAATGTCTCTGTTAGCTTTCCTGAGCTAGATATTGCCTACTCTACTTTTTATTCAGATCACACTGTTTTGACATTCTTCATATACACCAAACCAAACCAAACAAAACCTAATAAAGAATGATAACATCTTAAAGCATTTTTCATACAGCAACTATGGTGAACTGAAGAATTACCATTCGTTAATGAACTGAGACCATATATTTGACCCTCCCAGTGACCTTTTATGTATTATTCTCAGCTATCTGCAACACTTTAAATAACTGCATTAATAAATTCATCTACATGAGGCATGACTGTGGTGGAACATTCCATAATAAATCACTAAACTGAAAGAAAACAGTGCACAGATCCTTCAAACTCTTCCCAAGTCAATGCAAGAAGTTTAAGGTTAACTCTGTCCCAAACAACTCAGTAAAACAAGACATGTAACAAAAACAAGGCCTTCTACAACCACATCTGAAGGATGAACAGGAGAAACCATGACTGTAGTGTTGTAGAGCAAAATGTTATCACCATGACCAAGCAAACAGATGTAGCTGACACACTAGCTTAAGAATACGGAGCAAATTTCATGTTGTAAAGGAAAGCCCATACACTATTCCTTCATGCGTTATATTTTCACCTGTCAGTGGCACTTCGGAAGATGATACATTCTCCGCCACAGAATATGATGCCCCTTCCTACCAGGGGTCCCCAGCTCCCTAAAGGAAACAATCAGACCCTTTAGGTGTCAGAGATGTAAGGGTGGTAGAAAGCATAGACACAGGCCCACAAAGCTTACAACTTCTCCTACAGAATATTGTGAAACAGTGAACAATGTACATAACATATCCTCTTTTGAACTATCTCCTATACATAATAAAGTATCGAACAAAGGACTTAATTTTGTCCCGACCCCATTTGTTCCTGAACATAGTTTGGTCAAGGATATTCATGACTTTTGTAGATTGGTTAATCTCAAAAAATTTTTTTCAGATAATGATTTTTCTCAAAGATCTTCTGGTTTTAAATTCGGTAAGTCGGATTTTCAACCACCAATGTACAAACATGTTGCTATTTTTAAGTAATGTGTCATTAAAGATTTACATTTTTCGACCAGATACCAACCTACTAACACATACAATCTTACCCAAGCAGAAAAATTAGCATTACAAGAACTTCAACAGAATCATGACATTGTTATCACCCCAGCTGATAAGGGAGGTGGTATGGTTGTTATGGATCTCCAAATGTATCAAGCTGAAGCTTTGAAGCAACTATCTGATGTTCAATTTTATATCAAGATGGGTGTCGATCCGACACCTAACTTTATCTAGCTATGGATGAAGGTATTATTAGTAAACATGTTGGTAAACAACTTAACGTGGCTGAGCCTATTGCTCAATATTTATATCTTCTTCCAAAAATTCACAAACATTCTACCAACCCCCCTGGGAGGCCCATTGTTTCTGGGAAAGGCTTTCTAACTGAACCATTATCTGCTTTCCTCACTTACTATCTTAAACCTTTATTGCCTAATGTTAGATCTAGGCTACAAGACACAACTGAATTTTTAAATATCATTCAGGATTCACAGTTGGAAGCAGATTGGTGGTTATGCACACTAGATGTCTCATCCCTTTACACGAGCATTCCCCATGACGCTGGTATTTCTGCCATCTCTTATTGGTTGGATAGGTCGCACTTATATACTAATGGTTTCAATAATTTCCTTTTGACACTTACTGATTATGTATTAAGAAAAAACATTTTTTATTTTGAGGGACAAGCTTATTGGCAGATCATAGGCACGGCTATGGGGGCATCCTTTGCCCCCATATATGCTGATTTATTTATGGGATTTTTCGAACAATCATTTATATATGATTCTGATCATAACTTGTATATCAACAACTTGGATATCTGGAGAAGATATTTAGATGATTGTTGGATGGTGTGGCGGGGTGATAAGACACAGGTATTTGATTTTGTTAAATATCTAAATAACAATCCATGGGAGATCCAATTCACTTTAAATATACAATATCAAGAAATTGTGTTTCTGGATGTAGTAGTTTGTAGACAGGAAGATCACACACTTGCTACTAGGGTACATAGGAAGTTCCCGCAATACAATACATTATTACATGCATCCAGTTTTCATCCCCGCCACATCATCCGAAACATCCCGAAATCCCAATTTTTATACCTCAAACGCATTTGTTCATCTGATGAGGATTATAGAGTATGTGCACAAGATCTATCTAATAGGCTTGTGAGTCGTGGATATTCCAAACATCATATTTCCAATACTTTGGACTTGACCAAGGAGACATCTCGCTCCACTTTATTACAATACAAACAAAACAGGAATGAGGACAAAGCTAATATTGCTCAACCAATCAGGCTTGTTACTACCTTTGGGAACAATGCAATCAGATTTAGGGAGATTATTAATAAACACTAGGACATTCTAAAGGCTGATGAATATCTTAATGACATTTTACCAGAGAAATGTGCTTTCTCATATCGCAGGAGTCGCACTATTTATTCTCAATTGACACATTACAAAAGATATAAACCTGCCACAACAGTTCAAACGACAATTTTTGGTGACCCTTTGGTTGGATGCTTCCCGTGCGGACACTGCAGTGCCTGTGAACATATTTTGAAAACTAAGGAATTTTCTAGCAAAAACACCTCTAAGGTATATCAGATCAACATTTTTGGCAACTGCAGTTCAGATTGGGTTATCTATTTAGCGACATGCACCTGTTCTTCATTTTATGTTGGTCAGACATCTAGACCTTTGAAATTTAGAATTGGTGAACATCTTAGTGCCATCAGAAATCGCAGGTTGTCCAATGCTTTATATCAACATACTATCAGTCACCCTACTTCACAATTTAAATTTGTTATTATTGACAAGATTTCTATGCATAGAAGTTTTAAAGCAACTGGCACGATAGACTTAATAATATGGAATCAACTTGGATTACCAGGTTAGAGGCTGTTTTCAAACCTGGATTAAATGAATTGGAATAAGTGTCAGCCTACTTTTCTATGCATCATAATATGCATATTTCCTATGTATCATGGAATGTATCTTTTATGTATTATTACATGAATATTATCACATTTCTAATATTGCATATATCATTCTATATGAACATAATATTGTTTTCAGCACTAATTGTGTATTATAACTTTAGTAATGTTTATGATATATGCATATTGAATGTGTGTTAATTTAGGGATATGCCTTTAAGACATCTTGTTATATCAACACATCTTTCTATATAAAGGATGTACCAGGATGGAGCAGTTTTTCATTATTGTAATTATTTACACTGAAGAAGGCTTAATACAGCCGAAACCGGTATGTTTTTGGATTAATAAATGATGATAATATAGCCGTATTTTACCTTGTGCTGGTTCGTTTTTGGACCATTTTTTCAAGTTACTGGTTGAACTATTATCATTAATATGCAATAGACTGTCTTATTGGTGTAAACCTGCCATTTTAAAAGAAGGAAATGATGTAATATCAGTTATAAGGATCTGAGGAAGGGTCGTGGTGGTGACCCGAAAGCGCTTATCCTATGTTCTTCCTTTTTATTGTTTTATTGTTATTTTAATAAATTTATGGATTATTTAGTATTATTTAGTGCTTGGCTTGAGTATATGCTTCAATAGAAAATATATTGCGTATGGCATGTCTGAGTGATATGGAGCTACGGAGCTACTAAGCTGTGGTCTAGAAAGTTGAAAGTGTGATAGTACGCCTTTGCTGTTCATCGCTTATCGTCAGCTGCTTGCAGTTTGAGCATATATACCAAGAACTGTGTAGCTGCTTGTGATTTGAACGTATTTTGAAACAAGTAAAAGTTTGAACAGCGCATTGGATTTGTTGATTGATCCTGGCCGTGTTTATTGTGCTGTTTGTTGGTGTTATATATATATATATATATATATATATATATATATACACACATATACACATATATGTGTATATATATGTGTGTGTGTGTGTGTGTGTGTGTGTGTGTGTGTGTGTATATATATATATATATATATATATATATATATATATATATATATACATACATACATATGTGCACACATATGCATGCATGCACACATGGATGCACACATATGTATGCACACATATGCATACACACACACACACACACACACACACACACACACACACACACACACACACACACACACACACACACACACACACACACTCACACATGTACACAGTCAGCCATGGCCACCACAGCATACACAGACAGATGTAAAATAGGAAGAGTATGTTTCTGAAGAATTGTTAGGCATGGGAATTTTATAATGTAGGTGTAAGCACATGATGATTATGCTCTCTACTCTTAATATAACAATCGTTGTTTGTGAGCATCAGAGATAGTCAACATACCAACATGCAAAACCCCCAGGTAAATGAAATATACCTGACTAGATCAGCCTTGAACATTCCTGTAACTTTGGAATTCATTTGACGGCAGTAGATTAATTTAATTTACAATGACAGTACAATTGTAAATGATCTGTGGATGGTATCTATAAACAGTTAAAGGATATAGACAGGAACTGATAATCCAATCAAAAATCCCTGAACTGGACAGCATTAAGTTGACTGCAGGTGACATGAACATTATGCATATAATGACAAATGCCAGTTGTAGTTTCCCCAAGGGCATTTTTAATCCTTCATTTCTAATGAAAGGAAGCATTTTAAAAACAGCCAGCACATCAACTGAAGTTTTACATTTCACTAAGTAAAACTCTGAAGTTCAAATTAAGTGTTTAACTACTAAGCACTGTACAAATGAATAAAACAGAAGTAACATAAAAATGAATCAAGTACAGTAAATAAACATGGAGTGAAACATATAAATCTGTAAAAGGCAAAATCACATAAAGCAGGTATGTGAATTGTTAAAAATTAAACCATGTCCCAAAGACACATTTTATAAACCTCATAAAGTTGTATAGTATAAAAAAGATCCACTATGTTTTCTGAATACCACATGCCACAAATCACAAGTGCCTAGCAAAATGTGCATGAAAAACAAACAGCTTGAATATAGAAGACCATGAAAACATATCCACTTGTGGCTGTACAGTTATTTAGCAAATTCAACACAGGGCTAAACATTTTACCTGTAAAAAGTAACTTGTTTTAAATTTTTAGGTTGTAAGGTTAATGACAATCTGCCTATAGGTTGCCAGTGTTTTAACAAATAATAAACATGGACTGTAGCATAATCTAGCCATACAATCCAACAAAAGTATTGCAGCAGTTAGTGCAAAGTTGTTATGTGCTCGAGTGCTTTGGCAGCTTTCTAAGGGTTACACTGGAGCATAATGTATCCTCTTTGCAGGTGCCCTTAAATGCTGTCACATGATGTGGAAGCCCTTCACGTCCCTTTAGAAGTTTGCTGCACTTCGTGCCCCAGCATACCAAACAGCCTGGTTGAAGGTATAATGTCAACAAATATATATATTTTTTTTCGTTTAAAACTCTGTTAATACAAGTATACAACTTTACAAACTAGATCTGCACCGCTGTTTGGGTTTTAGTTCACAAATTTGCATCACAAATCACATTCACACACATCATTCACACAGAAACACTGCACCACTAACCGGGTAACCGCTATTTTCAAAAATAAAATAAGTGTGCAGGCTGCATCAGATTGCATAATTTTTTTCAGATTCCTTTGCTGCAGACAGTTTCTGTTAGGAATAGGCTGGCCTGGTATACATAAGTTTTTTTTTTTAAATTCCTTTTTACTTACATGGTTGAGGTAAATGTTCTCATCCTGCAGACACATCACACAGGTGGACAGAAGACTTTAGAACTTTACTTGTGAAATGTCCACACACAGCTCCTGCTCCACTCCGCTTGCTGCTGCTGGTATTCCTTCCTGTCCAGTTTCTAATTATAACAGTCAGAGACAAATCTCTCTGGAGTTGTCTTGACAGGCAGTCTGCCTCATGAAGCTGATGTCATCATGCATCCATCCTGGTGATGCATGGTGATGTCAGCAATAAATTTAAAACTGTAAAAAAAAAAAAAAAAAATCGAAAAGTCAGGAATTCAAGGGGACCACTCAGAAATTTGTGGCACCCTAATATTTGTCCTCAAAACTAATAAATACCAAGGAATTCGGTACAGTTGAGAGATATGATCTGTGTGTCCCTATTTAATACACACACTTACCCTCACAGTTTATTTTACATGGAAGCTCATGTACCCTTACAGATCATTTATGAAACTTTTGTATAGAATGCCTCGAATGGGATTCCACAATAATCTGCACTGTATACATTGTCTTGTACTGTGTTTGGACATATACATGATAATTACGATAAATCCTGGTAATTATCATGTCATTCCACGCAATCCCACTAAGCAGTGTGCTCTAATATAAACAAGTGTGTTATCCTTATTGCATTACATGGTTTCCTGGACAGCAGCACTATTGCCAGCCATGAAACCATGCTTGTTTACGTCTAAATGCAGTGTGCAGCATGAATATGTAATCACCGCTGCTGCTCACTACGCAAACATGTAAACTCCATGTAGGCTTTAAGTGAAGCCTACATGGAGTTTGTTGAATCTGACTCAGGGTTTTCTTTTTGGGAGCAGATATGATGGGTAGACCATTTTCTTAGAGCAGCCCCCTGGTGATCTGAACATGAGAATGCTCATTCAGAATAAAAATGAATAAGAACCAGCCATAAAGCCTGAAAGCTTCACATTGCAAAACCTCCCATGCCTCTCGAATAAACTCTCCTTTTCATTTGAAATCAGCTCATTGATCCATACCTTTGAAAAAGAACTACATGAGTATACATAAATTTCAACATGGAATCCAGAGCATCATGGCTTTTCAATGGCCAATAGTCCATCAGTTTGTTTATGAAACCTATGATCCTCCCATATTAGAAGCTTTAATTTTTCTACAACATAAACCATACCATAGTAAACTAAGATGCTAGGACTGTACTTCAGAGCCAAGGCCTAAAGTGGTTAGTGTGGTACGTATATTCAGTGTACACTGCACTGGTGTTATCTGCACTATTCCTCTTAAAGCTAATGGTGTTAAATTGGAAGAGTCCTACTACTGTACTGTGTGGTCTGTTGCAGGGTTTAATCACTGGCAAGTGTTGACTGCATTAATCCATTCATTATTGTTTTACTCATTAAAGTATATTCATCCATATACTGCTTTTAAATTACCCCAAAGTAGGCCTTGCAGATGTCTGGACTGATTTATATATATATATATATATATATATATATATATATATATATATATATATATATATATATATGGATTCACTTTATAACCTCAAAATGCTGAAATATCGAATTTCAGTATCTTGAGACTATAAAACCGAATCCACAAAACACCGACAAACAAAAACCGCGAAACCACATAACCGAAAACACCGCACACACTACACTAAACATACAACAAAACACCCACATCACAATATAAACAAAAAAACAACACACATACACAACTCACACACACATAAGGAGGGGGGCAAGCGCCCCTGCACCCCCCACACCCCCCCTACTTATATATACTAACTCAGAGATCGCACAAACACAACACAAAAGCTCACTCACACATGCACATTCTCCAATCCCTCACACACACTCTAACTCCCACTCAAAACCCTTACAAAACACTCACTTACCTGACATAACATCTACATCCAAACACGGCACCGCGCACCAACAAAACCCAAACCCGGACATTACATAGCGCAACTTCATAACCGAGAATTCGACATATTTTCGACATACGTCAAAATCTCGATTATGAACGTTCGCTATTTTGAACATTCGACTTTATAGCTTCGAGATACTGAAATTCGACATTTCAGTATTTCGATGTTATAAAGTGAACCCATATATATATATATATATATATATATATATATATATGTGTGTATGTGTATATATATATATATATATATATATTTATGTATATATATATATATATATATATATATATATATATATATATATATATATAGATACTGCGGTGGTGGTGCTGTGGTAGCATTGTCACCTCACAGTAAGATGTTGTCCTGTTCAATTCTCAGCTAGAGCGTCTTCTGTGTGGAGACATGTGTGAATGGGCGTACCTTCGTTGAAGGTTGTGCGTCAGAGCCGGCAACTTGGCATGACAGATTCATAACACAGAGGCTCCCTTCACTCTGGAATAAAATCCCAGTCCAGGTTAGGCAGAGTCCCTCATTGACTCTCTTCAAGAGGAATCTTGATGAGTGGATGGGAGATCGTAGGTTTACCCCGGGTATCACTTCTGTGTCACTGTTAGATAGAGGAACAGTATACTAACCTCGAAAAAGGGCATAGCAAAATAAATTTAAAATGGGTGGCGAAAGCCAAACACATTCTGGCTAGGCTTATAAATGCCCTAGGGCAGATAGCCTAGTATGAACCTATGAACCTATGTAAAAATCTACTGCCAATCATTAGCGGACCGGAGTTCTGCTGTGGTGACCCCTAACCAGGAAAAAGCCAAAAGACACAAGAACAACATATAAATATATATAGATGTGAAGACCCCTCACTCCCCAAACCATTCAGGTTACAGGTCCACAAGATAAAGTGAAATGTTTGAAAAGGAGGTGCCACAGCTCCAGAACTCTTGTTGCTATGATTATAAATTGTTTTCTCCTATTGTATCAAAGCTAAAAAAGAAATACTCTTGAAGGCAAATGTATGAATTGTACGGGGTCCCGTCAGTGTACATGGAACTGAGAAAAATCATGTAGGATTACATTTAAATATATAACAAACACACTATATTGACCATTCATTGAACACAGCCTATCAAACATACATTAATCAGCAGTCAAACAATATCAATCACAGCATATCAAGTAATTACACGCGCAGACAGACATACACACAACAAAAAACAAGCTCAGTCAAAGTAAACAAATAGTTCAGACACTCACTACTCAAACACTACTACTACACACACACACACACACACACACACACACACACACACACACACACACACACACACACACACACACACAGTTCTGTATACATAAAGAAACCAGAGGTGCCAGAAGCTGTTGAAGACTGGAGGGTCGAAGGGTGAGAGAGGCACTTAGTGATCTAAAAAGAGCAATTTTTTAAAATTATTTACTACCACAAAATAGGTTCACTTGAAGGACATTTTAAGCTTAGCCAATTTCCCTTTTGGTGCTTGAATTAACATTTCCTGATTAGTCTTACCTATCCCATGGGTGTTAATTGTATATTAGCCCTAGTGAGAATAAATGTGCTCATACTATAGATAATGTGAGGGGACCCATGTAAGGGATGCAGCATTTAAGAACTGCCTCTATCCATTAGTGGCATGAGGGGCAATCCTGGAGTACATTTTCTATTACCCATCCTTATATCCAAGTTGCATTTGAATATGGACAGGGATGAGCTTTGTTTTACTTGAATGGATAGTTTGTTCTGAAGCAGTGGTAGCCTCTGTGATATATATCCATCTCTCCACAACATTCAGTTTAGATACCTGGACTGAGTATTTCTGATGCCATTTGACTTGCTGATGTTCAGTAGGTCCATCTGTACTAGGTCAGAGGATGCCTTGTATGCCAGACATCTCACCTCTAAGCACTCTGTAGGATACTGAGTATAGTGATAAATCTTTTAGGTGGTCTATGCAAGACCTATTGTTTAGGACTTGTATCCTGTTAGTAAGGTATCTCTGTGGGCATTCCAATTGTTGCATGGGTCTGAACAGATACATGCCAAAGTGGGCATTATACAAAATGATTGACCTAATGAGGGCTTTGTAAAAGGGGACAATAACATCTCTAGATCTAGTCACAATCAATTTGTTTATAAGCTGTGCAATATAGAAAGACTTTCTTATGACTCTGGTCACTGTACACACAAGTTCCCAAATGCCAAACAACTAGGTTAGTTCTCAGGGGGCAGTGTCAATTTGGCAGTTCCCTGGAGTAGATGACTTCCCACAGGATATAATGTATTTCTTGAAGTTTAGTTTCAATTCATGATTCTGAGACCAGTTATTGTTTGAGACAAACCTTCCTGCATGATGGTTAAGTCATTTGGGGACTCAATAACTGCTCCTAGCTTCCAATCATTTCAAACTTAGTCGGCCAAAGCCCTTTGGTATTTCCTTTTACTTTTGAGATGTATATGCCAAACAGAAAAAGTTTCAACACCGAACCCTGGGGGACTCCATTGATGACTGGTCTCTTCCCCTATTTTGATCTCCTGCATCCCATGAGCAAGCATACATGTATGCATCCTTTAATTCACCTTCTTGATGGTATTAACCTGATTGTATTAAATTATATTCCTTGTATAATACAGCACCACCTGTTAGAATGTGTTTTAAATTTGTAGTTTGGAACAGTCTTCTAGTAAGCAATGAAACAAAATGTATGAACCAATAAAGACAAAACTACCCATTTCAGAAAATTCCAATCATAAAAGGCCACTCAAACTTCTGTCATTACAATCCACCAATATCAGTAAATATGCAAAGTCTCTGCAGAAGTAAGTCATCTAAATAATGCCACATTAAAGGGATCTGTAACTAATGAAGAGGTTGCTGCTAGCAAACAATTTCATATTTCATTGTTTTATCTACAAATACAGTGCCTGTTGCCCTTCAGGAATAAACTGCCTGTAATACATTAAAAAAATGATAAGCTAGTAATTTTGCAGTGAGAAATGGATGGCAAACTGATAACAGAGACATAGTTACTAGGTAACTCCTCCAAAGGAGGACATTCATAGGACTACAGCATCCACTCCCTTTAAAGTACAACACAGTACAGTATCAGCAATCCACCTGCATACTGTAGGAGTAGAACCCACAGCCTTCTGCATCAAAAGCAAGTATACTATCTGTTGTGCTACTAACAATGTAACAAGTAGCACTAAACTTCTCTTCCCCTGAAGCTCTCAGCTGCTTGTAAAATCCATTTGACACTCAACTAAATCTCTCAAATTCGCAGCACAAGAAATCTGGAAAAAAGCCAACATTTATTGAGGGGGGGGGGGGGGCAATGGCCCAAAACCAGGGACACATTTTAAATATTACTACCACGCACTGCAAACAACTGAATAAATGTCACGAAAGACCAAAAATCTCTCCACTAGGCTGTGCGGTACAAGTGAAGCACAACTCGAACAAGTAGACGTAAATTTTAATCACAATCCAAACTCATACAAAACGGTCAAGCGCCCGTTTTGTATGAGTTTGGATTGTGATTAAAATTTACGTTCTACTTGTTCGAGTTGTGCTTCACTTGTACCGTACATCCTGGTGGAGAGATTTTCGGTCTCTCGTGACATGTATACATTTTAAATATTGCTTATATAATCTTAGAAAGTTGCTAAAGTAAAGTATGTGTTACCATGTATTTCCTGAAAGATAGGAAGTCTGAAACTTAAAGGGCTATCATTCTTTAGTGAATTCAGTTCTCACTGATTTGCCAGAAAACCACAAATTCAGACCAAAAGTATGAGCCAAACATTCTGTGAAAATCTGGACAGTTGAGAGCTATGGACTCAACTCCCTGAATCACAAGTGGTGGCATGGGTGTAGAATTCGGGCTCTTGTTTGAGCCTGAGTAACATTAACCACCAGGTATCCCTAACTGGGGTATTTTAAACACACACACACACACACACGCACACACACACACTTGGGAGCAGCATAACTCCTGCAAATAAAAGAACAAAACTCTCCTTAATGGCATGACTCTGGCTCTGGCAGTACTGACAGAACAGCGGCAGCATAATTCCTGTAACACATAACAATAAGAGAACAAGAACAGCTAGTTTATTTAGTTTAACTTCTGCATGCGAATCCACTTTAGCGTGAAAACTCCACTTCATTAATTTTTCCTGGCAGGTCTTGCAGCTGTAAAAGTGTGGGGGAGGCTTAATGGTTCCAGCACCCATGAAAGAAACACAAACTCCAAACTCTTAAATACACACACACACAAAAAAAAAATTTACATGAGGGACACTGCCTCCTCATACCCCCCATATGGATGCTTTGCCCCACATTTCCCCCCTTAATCACAACCAAGGAAAATCCACCAAAACAGTACTGTAGTCAACAAAACATTAGTTTGCTGTAGCACACATCAACCATCTGTGTTTGATTTTGACAAGTTATGACTGTTTCCTAATGGACAAGACATCTGAATTCATATTGAAAAATTGTAGATTTGAATCTTTCTATGATCATATGAAAATGCAATAAAGGTTTTAGAAATATAGCAGAATGTTTTAGGCTGTAGTGGCCTAATGGATAAGGCAGGAGCTGTCTAGGCCATGGTTTGCGGGTTTGAGTCCCATTGGGAGTGGTACGATTTTTAGTCTGGCAGTTAATGCAGAGGATTAAGGCCATGAGCTGTTTTCTGTAGTCCTAAACTAGATTACTTCAGCCTTCATTTGCCTACTGTGTGACTTGTGTAAGTCATTTAAGCAAACAATGCTCTGGAGGAAATGAAAAACTGGGTTAGGCTCCTGGATGGTCTCATTGACTACACACCTACTAATTACTTATGAAACACTGTCATGTTATGCACAACCTAGTTTGACAGGATTTGGAAAGTTAATGTGAGCAGGATCAGTTAAGCATGATCACTAGCTACTGCATAAAGTTCTGTGATCCTCCGTAAGACACAGTGTTTACTGGTATATCCAAAGTAGGAAGTTAGAATCAGTATCTGTTTCTCAGCTCAAAAGTAGTAATGTCTAGGAATATGGAGTTTGAGTATTTAGATAATATCTACATGATCTTTGGAACTGTCTGACATAAACTCTAAACTGGTAGTATCGATGACCACCTTCGAAAGAATTGTACAAGCCCACTTCCCATCTAGTTGGAAATTTAAATGTGGTGTTTCCTAATTAAATCTAAAGAATGGCCAGCACCACACATAGAATCAAAAGACTTTATTAAGTCTTAATCATAGTCCCTTCAATGAATTAAAGTACAGAAATCTTCACATACTGATACATACTGATATGGAAACAGATATCTCTCAAATATCACCAGCGCATAAGTGCTGTTTTTCTAAAGATGGTCAAATGGGTCTAGATAAAATCCCTTTAGGGGAAGCAGGAAACAGGGGGGGGGGCGTAAACACAAATGTAGGGTCCAACCCCAGCTTAACACTGGAGAATATGTTACAACTTTTGGAACCCAAAAAAGTGCAAACAATGTCATAAATATGACTTACTAAATAAAGACAAACTTCACACCTGGCTTTATGGTATCTGAAGTTGATTTTGTACAAGATTTGGTGTCGTTTTTGTCAGCTACTTAACCTTAAGTTATTTTTTAGGGATTCTGATCATATCAATGGATCTCAGGAGACTGTCTTTAAATTTCATCCTTCATCCTTTATGCCACCAATGAATAAACATTGAAATTTTTCAAAAATGCATATTAAAAGAGCTACATTTTGATTTGAGCTACACTGAGGGGATGCTTACTAATAACTTAAATCAGCGGGAGAGGAAGGCACTATATGCACTTAAAAATAGAAAAGATTTGGTCATCATACAGGCTGATAAAGGGGGATCCGTAGTGATCATGGATTGAAGTATGTGTGAGGCTGAAGTGAATAGACAACGTAATGATAAGAGATTTTACATGATCATGCCTATTGATCCCACCCCACATTTTAAAGCTCAAATTGATGATTTTTTGGATTTGGCCTTTGATGAGGGTATTATTGATGAGAAGACATGTTTTCATTTTAAGGTTAATGAACCGGCTTCACAATTTCTTTATTTGTTGCCCAAAGTGCACAAGAATGTCCATAATCCACCTGGGTGACCAATTGTTGCAGGCAGGGGCTCATTAACTGAACCAATTTCTGTTTATCTTACTAAGTATCTGAAACCTTTATTGCAAGCTGTTAGGGCTAGAATTACAGATACTACAGAATTTTTAAATATCATTGCTGATGTACAATTGGAAGATGAATGGTTGCTTTGCACTTTGGATGTTACATCGCTTTATACTAGCATTCCACACTGGGCAGGCTTAATGGCATTGGATTTTTGGTTTAATGAATTGAGGTTATATAGCTCTGATTTTAATACCTTCCTTCTCTCTCTTACTGAGCATGTGCTAACGAAAAATGTCTTTCTCTTCAATGGTAAATGTTATTTACAGATGAGGGGTACTGCAATGGGGGCTTCTTTTGGCCCCATATATGTGGACCTTTTTATGGGTTATGTTGAACATTTCTTGATCTATGATAGAAGTCATAACATTTTCATGGAAGAGATTGACATTTGGAGAAGGTTCCTGGATGACTGATGGATGGTCTGGAAATCTGATTTTGCATATTTGGGAGAATTTGTGCAATACTTGAATGAAAACAAATGGGGTATCCATTTCACAGTTAGTTTTGATAGGAAATGTATTTCCTTTCTTGATGTGATGATCAATAAACTAGCAGATGGTACCCACAAGAGTACAGTGTATAGGAAGCGGTTTCATTCAAACTCCCTTTTACATGCATCCAGCTGTTATCCAGGATATATTGTCAAAAACATTCTTAAATCCCAATACATGAGGATTAGACACATTTGCTCTAGAGAAGCAGATTTTGTAATATCTAATGATGATTTAACCAAGAGGTTTATTGAACGTGGTTATTTGGCCAAGGATTTAATCCAGACCAGTGATATAGTTGGTAAGATGCCTAGAAAGGAATTGCTTAGTTATCAGAGTCATAAGTCTAATAGTGGATCCAAAGTTAGATTCACGGCCACATTTGGTAGGAACACTAACGGCATTGGGATATTCTGTTATCAGATAAGTACTTGGATGAAATATTGGACAACAGATATGCCTTTTCCTTAGCTTTTATAAAAAACACCTGTTCTACAATGTGAAAATTCAGCATACATTGGATGGCACTAGACTATTTGGTTGTTTCCTTTGTGAGCACTGTGTTTTTTGTAGATATGTTCATAAAACAAAGGTGTTCACAACTAAGAATACTAAATGTATTTTTGAGATTCAGACATTGCCCAACTGTAATAGTAATTGGGTAGTGTATTTGGCTGTTTGTCACTGCTCTGCATTTTATATTGGTCAGATGTCTAGTTCTCTTAAACTGCGTATCTCGGAACATTTAAGTAATATAAGGAACAAAGTTATTACTAATAATCAAGAAAAACATGAAGAACAGTAGACCAATCCACACTTTATTTATGGAAATGACAATTCCAGGTTGATGTTGACCTAGGTTTCGTCCACAATATCAGGACTTTATCAGAACAATAAAACATTTAAAAACTCAGGTTTATATACCCGCACAGTTCACCGGAATCATTCATCAATTAAACAATTAACTATTTGAAAAAACCACAATTTCCTGTCATTTGTAAAAATTCTCAACAGATTGAATTCTTAAAATTATTTACACTGGACATTCATACTAACATTTAAATTACATGTTCAGCTAGTTCAAAATTGGTAAATTATTGATGTTAAGTTAAAAAGGTGTACAAAAAATATTTGTATATAAAAAAGTTTAATGAAAAAAATGTTTTAGTTTAAAAACATTGATGCTGAAAAATCCTATTTTTTACCCAAAATATGCTTAAACTTTAAAATGGGGGGGTATACTAATACTATCATTGATACCAGGGTAGTTCTGAGCATCCAACCTTAACTGCCACTTTAATTCACATATATCTAAATGGATGTCAAAATCCTTACCCTAAATGCCATTTTTGATCTGTTGAATGAAACAAAATTTGAAACTATGCTCCGAATATACAGCAATATGCCTAACTAGAGCATTTGTGGACTTAAGATGCCTAACATCCGATACATGTTCTTTTATTCTTTCTCTAAAATGCCTAGTAGTCTTGCCCATGTAATATATGGGACATGTTTGGCACTTAGCCAAATATACCAGGTTCCGAGTACAACAATCATAGTGCGCTAATATAGAAATCAAGTGGTTGTTCACTCTAATGTTCATGTCAGTTTCCATAATGTACTTACATGTATTATACCTACCACACTTGAAGTTACCTAACACTCTCCCACCTGTACTTTGATTTTGATAAGTTCCTTTCTCCAGTATTTCCTTAAAGGATTGGTCGTTTCGAAACACAAACTTATGGACACCCCCTACTCTAATTCCAGCATTCTTATCTAATTGTAGAATGCCCCAGTTTTTCTTAACCATCCAAACAAATCAGTCCCCATCCTGATTGAAAGTAGTGAAAAACAGTAAAAGTTGAACTTTATTTTCTATATCAGTTTTTAAGTTATTACTAATGCACTGTATAAACACACTCTTGTTCACAATATAGCCAATTTTTATATTATTATTATTGATAAGGTGGGCAGTCAAAGATTCAATAAAACTAACTGGCATGAATTTTTGAATAAAAAGGAAAAAGCATGGATTATCAGACTGGCTGGGTTATTCCCCCGGGTCTGAATTAACATTTGTTAATATTTATAATTATGTTTTAGTAGGGTGTGTACAACATATTTTATATGTGTTGTATATGTTTTGTTAAAAGATATGTTCATTTTTTATATCAAAGGTATGGTAATAATTAGGTTAGCTAATTATTAGGGGTTTGGATTGGTTGTAAAGGGTCCCTACTTGTGTATAAACGAGAATACCATTGGATGTTGATTCACATTGATAAAGGCTTTTGGGCCGAAACCGGTCTGTGTGTGAAGATTTTGTAAAGATTTCTGTACTTGAATTCATTGAAGGGACTATGATTAAGACTTAATAAAGTCTTTTGATTCTCTGTGTGGTGCTGGCCATTCTTTGGATTTACGTTATTCAGTTTTGGGCCTTTGCACCTGCTGTCCATGCGAAGCTACTTGCTTGCTTTGATTTGTTTCCTAATGCATTTATTTGTGTCTTGAATGCCACATATCATGTCTCTTTCTGAAAATAAATGTTTTGGTGCATCTAACGATGAAGGCTATTGGTGTCTGTTTTAAATTTTATTGGCAAAAAGTTGTACTTTAGGCTTTCTGAAAGTAGTTTTACACATGCATTGTGATGCTAATGGATCTTCAGACTTAAAATCCCCAAAGCAATTTCTTCAGGTTTGTTAATTAGTTTTTGCTTGTATTTTTAACCAGTATACAGGTGCACTTTATGAGTAAGTGACTAGCTTAAAGTTATACAGTAGGCAAATAGAGGCTGAGGGCTTTGAACCCTGCTCCACCGAAAGTAGCTCATTACCTGCTCATAGCTGTAATCCTCTTCATTAGCTACCAGTTATGCAGTTTCCTAGCAAATTTGTTATCTATAACATTTAGCTATAAAAATGATGCTTTGCTGCTGAATCCATCCATCCATTTTCTATGCTAGCTTTATGTAACCTTAATTTGCAAGACTTGGAGTCTGCATGGCAAGCAACAGGCACAAATCAAGAACTATTCTCTGGTGGTATGCTAGTCTATCAGAGAGCATATGAGCATACACATGCAGACAAGCAGATACACACACGCACAGACACACAGACACACACACACACACACACACACACACACACACACACACACACACACACACACACACACACACACACACACTCATGTTCACATCTATCATCACTTTAACAGCATTAGAACATCTGCTGCCATGTATTTGGACTGAATGAGGCAACAAGAGACCCTGAAGAGGCACCACAGATAAAGAATCAAACAACAGAAGCAATGTCAGTAAGGCAATAATGCTAACCACTGTACCACCCACCATGCCACTGGTAATTAATGCACTTCTTCTCATAAGTCTTCATAATTTCTGCTGAAGTCCTTGTCTGCGTAATTTTATACATTTAAAGCTGGAGTTAAGAAGTAGACTATTCCCACGTGCTAAGTGTATACCTGACCCTCCCATAATACAGCTAGCTGCCTAGCCCTTTGGATATTTTGGTACAGAGGTATAGTTGATATACCTGTACCTGCAGCAGTCCTGAGTTTGGTTCTCACTGTCATTATATGCTTACTGTGTGAATACTCCTGGGCTAAACCTGAAGTGGTAACATGTGGATTAGTGCTTAAATATGGGTTATAGGAGTTTGCTGTTTTCCCCACTGTTGTATGCTCTTGGAGTTGGAATATATAATTAGCAGGGGTATGGGGGTGCAGGGGAGCTTGCCCCCTCCAAAAATATTGGGCTTTTTTATGTATTTTGAATGTTTTGAGTTTTAGATTAAATGAGCTTAGGTGTATTGAATCTAGAAGGAGTTATTTTAGATGAATTAATATAGACCCTATAGGCTAGCTACTTGGTGGTGTGAACCTTGGCGCGAAATGATTGTCCCTGTTGAAGTGACACCCCGACCCCATGTGCAAAAATGGAAAAAGGGATTGAGGATGGATGGATGGATATAAGAGTCAAATATGTGTAAATAGTGGTGTAAACAGTGTCTGTATGTGTAAATGGTGTGTTTATAATAGTGATGTAAAGAACTCATTGTAAACAGAGAGATATTTCCTTAATTTGGAGTGTGATTTACTAAGTTGCAGTTGTTGCTTTAAGACTAGAGAGTTACCTTGTCTTTTAGCAAGAGTATGTTTTATTCATGATTTGTTGGATGTAATATAAACAAAGGCAGGGGTAACCCAGGCATTTACCTTTTGCAAAAATGGTCTGAGAGTCTAGAGAGAGAATAAATTATGGTAAAGAAAGGCCTTGGAAAAGATGAAAAGCATTCCTGACAGGAATTCAGAGAGAGAAAAAGAGAGAGAGAGAGAGAGAGATGCCAACTAATGCTGTTTCCCAGCAGAAAAAGACTGAGCTAAGGAATTTGCTGTGCATTTATTTAATCCACAGTGCTTTTTGTTTGAAAGAACGTACCTTATTTGCATTTTTATACAATAAACTGTAGTGTTTTATAAAGGCTGGAGATATCAGCTGCATTAATCTTTTACAACATGTGTGTATATCTCTCTATCTCTGTGTCTGTCTATCTATCTATCTATCTATCTATCTATCTATCTATCTATCTATCTATCTGTCTTTCATTATAAGTTCATAGGTTCATAGGTTCATACTAGGCTATCTGCCCTGGGGCATTTATAAGCCTAGCCCGATTGTGTTTGGCTTACGCCACCCCTTGATTTGAGTATACTGTGCCCTTTTTAAAGTTTAGTTTACTGTGCCTCTGTCTAATAGTGACACGGAAGTAATCCCTGGGACAAACCTACGATCCCCCATCCACTCATCAAGATTCTTCTTGAAGAGAGTCAGTGAGGTGCTCTGCCTAACATGAATTGGAATTCTATTCCAGAGCGAAGGGAGCCTCTGGGTTATGAATCTGTCCCTCCAGCATGTTCTATTTATTTCTGTACTGAGGTTCAAGTCCCTCGAGCGCGTGGCTCTAAGGGATTTAGATTTACTGAGATGGAGCATGTCCATTAATTCTGGGATGGACATAGCTTTATATGTCAGGCATAGATCGCCTCGAAGTAGGCAGTATGCAACTGAGTAGAGCTGGAGTTTTTTAACCGAGCAGCATATGGCATCTGTTTGAGTCCCTTGATCCTCCTGGTGAGGTACTTTTGGGGTCTTTCTAATTGCTGCAGGTGTCGGGTAAGGTACCTCCCAAAGGGGGCATTGTATTCTATGATGGGCCTGATGAGGGATGAATAAAGGGGCATGATTACCTCTCTTGATCTAGATGTGAATCCTTTCATGATGAGGTGGGCTATGTAGAAGGTCTTTCTAACCACTTTGGCAATGTGGTTGTCAAAGGAGAGATTGCTATCAACTTGGGTCCCCAGATCCCTAATTACTTTCTCTGTACTTAATGGGTTACCACCTATGTGGTAATTTGTGGGCACATTGTTTTTGCCAAAGGGTATGACTATACACTTTTTGGCATTTAGCTTTAGACCATTGCTCTGGCACCAGTTAACCGTCTCTGCGAGACCTTTTTGAAGGATGTTTGTGTCAGCTGGAGAGTCGATTATGGTGCCCAGTTTGCAGTCATCTGCAAACTTGGTGAGCCATAGTCCTCACATGTTGGCCTGTACCTCAGAAAAGTAAATACCGAACAAGAGAGGTCCCAGGACAGAACCTTGTGGGACGCCACTTGTGACCAGTTTTGAGTCTGAGATGGCTCCAGCAACTCTGACTCTGTGGGTTCTGTCTTTGAGCCAGTTTGCAACCCATCTTGTGACATAGGGGTTTATATTTAGGCTGGATAGCTTATCTATGATGCCCGAGTGGGGTATTGTGTCAAATGCCTTTGCGAGGTCCAGATAGGCTGTGTGGACTACCTTCCCTTCATCTATGGCCTTGGTGACTGTTTCAAAGAAGTCGACCAGGTTGAAAAGGCAGGATCTGCCCTTGACAAAGCCAAACTGGGTAGGATCTAGTGTCTGTAGATCCCCAATGTCTTTGTTTATGAGTTCCATGATGATCCTCTCCATAGCCTTGCATACTAGGCTAGTCAGGCTTATGGGGCGATAGTTTCCAGGGTCAGCAGAGGCGCCACCTTTGTGGAGTGGAACCACTGTTGCTGTATGCCATTCTTTGGGCACATATCCTGTAGTGAGGCTGAGATTGTACAGCAGTTTTACTTGAGGGATTAGTTCTTCTTGGAGTTCATGTAGGACGCAACCCGGGATGCAATCTGGTCCCATGGAAGCAGTGTTTTTTGCTTTGGAGAGGGCGGCCTTCACCTGAGCATCAGAGATGTTTGGGAGGCTGCACTCTGCCGGGATAGATACTTGCTCTTTTGGAGGAACGGGGTGGAGAAGTTTGCACTGAACCTGTCTGCCAGGATATTGGCGATGTCTGTGGGTTCAGTGTATTTTTTGTCGTTTAGAATCAACTCAGAACAAGTCTGGGAGTTGCATCCCAGGTTCCTAACATAACTGAAAAAAGCCTTATGATTGTCTTTAGTGTCCTGTGCAATTTTTCTCTCAAAGCTGGCCTTGGAGGATTTTATGAGGGGATCATAATTTTTTGCTAGTACTGATCAGAGATGCCTTCCCTTTTAGGGATTTTGCTCTATCATGTAGTAGCTTCCTCCTTCTGTTGTACAGTTTATTTATGGCTGGGGTCCACCAGACTGGACGCCTGCCTTTGGATGATTGGGTCTTGATTTTGTTTGGGATAGCATGATCCAGGTATTCCTGGAGATGTCCGTAGAATGTGTTTATATAGGATTCTGCAGTTTGGGCCGTAGTTTCCACTGGCTCTGGGGCCTTGAAGGATTCCACTTCAGTTTTGAGAAGTGTGAGGTTCGCTTTTGAGAAGTTTTTCACTGTGGTTTTCTGGGCTGAGGGTGGGGTCGGGATGTGGATATCCAGTGAAATTAATTTATGGTCTGATCTTACCAATGAGGGATATACTTCTGGTATGGAGCATAGAGTCCCCATGTTGGTAATGATCAGGTCTAGTATGTTTTCCCCTCTTGTGGGAGTGGTGACTAGTTGTTCCATGGCATTTGAGTTTATAAATTCCAGGAACCTTTGGGCTAAGGTGCTGGGGCTTGAGTGATGCTCCCAGTCTATGTTTGGGTAGTTGAAGTCACCCAATATAATGGTGTTCAGAGAGATCTTAGTGTTCTCCAATGTTTTCAGGAAAGCCGAGTGGGATTCCTGACTTTGAGAGGGTGGTCTGTAGGATGCTATAAACTGAAAAGCAGTCTTGCCCACTGTCAGTTGGACATGGATGGTCTCCGATACTTCGTGCACTGCCACTAACCTGGAGGTATGGATATCCTTGATAAATATGGAAACTCCCCCTCCTTTTGTGGTTCGGTCCGGGTTTTGGGGCCGAAAAGCATGATATGAGGTATAACCTGGTAGTGCTGGGGTGCTCTCTGGAGCCTTGAACCAGGTTTCTGTCACTGCACAGATATCAATGTTCTCCATACTGAGGAGAGCTTCGAGTGCATGCATCTTGAGGTTAAGCCTTCTGGCATTTAGCAGCATTACCCTTAGTTTCTTGTTCCTTGTGCTGTCTATGGAGGTGGGTTTGACTTTTGAGCCTTGCCTAAAAAAGGCACTATGGGGGTGGCAAGAGCCTTTGCCAATAACCGAAAGCCCTGGGGTGACAGGTGCAAGCCGTCCCTAGTGAAGCAACGTGGCTTGTCGAGCATGTCATCCCAGGCTGACAGACACTGGATCCCCTTCGAATGACACAAAAATTTTAGCCAATTGTTAAAATCGATCATTTTGTCTTTATACTGTGGCATCATTCTAGGTGAGGGTAAGATGCTGCTCAAGGTCAGGGTCATACCGGCCTGGGCTACATGATCAGAGAGCTCCTCTATGTCTCTTTTCATGTAGTCGAGGGAGGTAGGTCTCAGGTCATTCACGCCAGCATGTACAATGACTGAGTCATATTTGTATTTGCTTTGGAGTGACCTGAGTGCTTGCATTATGTGGCGGATCCTAGCGCCCGACAGGCAGCTCACTGTGACCTTCTTTTATTCAGCCTGGTGAGCGGACGTCAGTGTGTCTGACAATAGAGTCACCTATTACAAGGGTATCAGGTGTGTTATTCAGCCTTAAGGGCTGTGACTGCTTGGCACACTGACTTTGTGTGCTATGTGTTGTATGTGTTTTGTTTTGGGGTAGCGTTTGCTTGGATGTCTGCTTTGGAGGTCTCTGTTGCTTAGGTAGATTTTTATTTAGAGCCTCCGAGTATGTTTTTGTGTTTTTATGTTTGGTTCGCTGTTGTGGTGGGACTATGTGATACTGGAATTGTGTTGTGTGAGGTTACCTTCTCCTCCTGACTGGTTACACCAGTTTTGAGATGAGTGAGCTCAGCCTCCAGTTTGGCTATATGGTTGCATCTCTCACATATATTTGAACCTGTTTGGAGGAGGAGAGGGTTGTCCGTGTACATGAGACAGTTGTAACATTGCCTCAAAATTCCCAGATTCACCAGCTGGACTGGAGAGGAAACCATTGACTGACCTTTGGACATGCTAGAGTAATATAGGGAACTGAATTAAAACGGACCAATAGGGGACAAGGTAATCGTAGAGTATAAGAGTAAGTAGTGCTTATGGTTTATTAGTGCTAACTTGTAAGATTACTTATTTGGACCAGTGAGGGGCCTTAGAATGAGAATATGGTGTTTAATTTCAGAGATAGAGCAGTTCTAAGGGAAAAAGTGAAGAGCAGACTTTGTGGAGCCAGGAATAGTTTAAACCCAATTAGGCGGCACTGCCCGATGTTGCGCTATGGGCAAAAACGCGCAAAAGAGGGTTTTAAGAGAGGGAGATCAAGGAGTTTGGAATTGACCCAAAATGGCCAATAAAACTACAGTTTCAAGGCAGTAACCACTCCCACAGGGGCAGGCAGGCTGCTCAATGTTTATCACTGCCACTGATGAACACAGACACTTCCCTTTAGCCCAAGCAAACAATGGCCTCCAAGAAACTTACAAACAGTTCAGAACAGCAAATCTGTAACTGAACTTTTTTAAATCTCAGAAAGTGGGAAAAAAGCAAGATTTTTTTTTTTTTTAAGGAAAGCAGAAGTTCACAAGTATCAACAAGTTAGAACAGTGCAGTAAATGACCCCACACTTGAGTGCTAGGCCAGAGACAGATAAAATGCAAGTTTTAAGAAAAAAAAACGATTTTAAAAATAAGTGCAGGCAGGAATTTCAGTAATCAGCTCTAGGTTGTGTTCTAAATACAGTTACCAACACAGAAATCAAGTTTAACAAGCCAGAAAATGCTCAAAAGTAGGCGGCAATGCAGAAAAACGTAACAAATAATCTGAAGCAAAATACTTAAAATCTCAAAAGTGGTTCCTTTCTTCTCTCAGCGTTTTCTCCTCTTGGTGGGTGCTTCACCAACAGCCAACAAGTCGAAAAATGTCAAAGTACTTTCATTGATACCCTGTTGGTTTATCTTTTCTAAACCGCTGTGATTTTATTTAGTGCTAGAAAGTTCAACACTTAGATTTACATCTCATAATGTTCTGTGGCCATAAAGTTCTCTGTCCTGATGCAATGCTGGAGTTGCATAGTTCTCATCAAATCTTGTTGCAGCATTCCTTCTGTATTGTGCATTGATTGTGTTATGTTTCTTTGTACTTTTTAAGTAGTTTTAGAATACTATGTAAGAGTTGCTCATATAGTTAATGTTGACATACCTCTACTATTAGCAGGGAGATCTCCAGATTTAACTTTTACGTAGTGAAAGTCAGGAAGGTAGCAGTCTATGCAGGTATTAAAGTAAAGGCCAAGTATAGGAGGAGGTTGGCGAGGCCTTTTTGTATAACTTCTTGGAGGTTGTGTTAAACCATCTGGTGACTCAGGAGGAGGAGACAGGAAAATGGAGAAACTCTTTCTCTCATGGGAGACATTGTTGCAAGGTGTAAGGAACAATATGAAAATTTTCTAAACCAAAGCTTTGCTAGGGTGTGATGATGGGAGCATCTACCCTGGACACAAGCTGTCAGGATTATTTTTTTCCCCTGATACAAATGTGAAGACAGGCAGTAGAGTGGGAGGGAGTTAGGAACTTGGTCTCCTCCTTTAGAGTGCCAGAATGGAGAAGGGATCCTTTTTTTTTCACTCTCATGCAGAGTGTAAGGGTGAAGTGCCATACAGCATAAGGACCTGGCAGAATGGAGAGCAGACAAGTTTTACTCCTCAGCCTAGTGTTGTGGGGTGCCACCCTGGGGAGTCAGCAAGTGCCAAATGAACTACAGCTGAGCTTCTGAGTCCAGTGAGAACTGCTTACACTGAAGAGCAAGTGGCAAAAGCATATGGTGAAACTGAATCCATTTCAGTATATGTTGCAACTGCAATAGTTAAACAGTTCTGCTGTGTCAGGGTTGCAGCAGTGAATAACATATGTCATGTGAATGACATATGTCCTGATGTGCTGAGGGCACTCGAAGGCTGTAGTGCTTCCAGTTTTCAAAAAGGGAGGCAGGAGGAGGTGTTTCAATCATAAGGCATCACACTACTGAACCTTTTTCGAAATCCATATGCCAGAGTACTAGAAAGGAGACTTCATCCATTAGTCAAGGAACAATGTCAGCTCCATCCTGGCCATGGAATAATATATTATCTCCTTAAACTTAAATCAAAAGGGAAGAGCAAAAAAAAATCACACTGCAATGAATGCTTACAGCAAGGAATCTGTCTTTATTACATGTTAAATCAGAACTTACAATAAGATACATATGTGTTAGATAAAACTTTCAATATTTCTTTAATAAATTAAAATTAATTGAAATAGCACATTCAAATATAGCCCAATCCTGTCAACAAATCAAAATTAATAGTTTTATTTAACACTTACATATTTATCTTATTGTAAGTCATGTGATCTAAGACTATTTAAATTCATGGTTACAGATGCATGGCTGTTTTGATGAATTATGTTACTGATCAGACAAAAAGTACTTAACAAAACATAATGAGTGATTCCTTGCTGGGAGCATTTGCGTAGCATAATTTTTTTTGGCCCATAGTTACTGTTTTGTTCACTGAGTGTACATTATTTGGTTAACTTGAAGGGGTCATAAGAGTTTGATAATATTATTTACATGTCGTCCATTGATCATGGGAAGGCCTGTGACCACATAACCTGGAATGTTTTGTGAAACTGCTACAACAAGACTGGCCCTGGGAGCAGAGGTACTGCTATGTGCCACTTGGTCCTTGCATCTGAGAAGAGACAAAGATGAATGCGCAGTCTGAGACTTAAATTAGACATGATTAGTGTGGTCATGCTAATCTACAATAGGTGGGTCAATCCTATCCTGTTTGTAATTTTCATGAACAGAACATCAAGTCACAGCCAGTGTCATGGGAGTATTCAGTGATTGAGAACATGGGGGCGACATCTTTTTTTGTATACTTTTTGCCCCAATGTCTGCTTACCATTAATCCACCGCAGCTGCACTTGTCCCATTATTTCCCTTGTACTGGTATCCAAAGGGCAGGAAAAGCTATCAAAAGGGACTGTTGTCCAGGTACATGTACCACGGCAATGAGAACAATTTTTTTCTTTGAGGCTGTAGCCCCTCACCTTGGGAAGGGGACAAAAGGCCCAACTCACTTTGGGGATCACTACACCTTGTCATATGAGTGCACACTTCCGTTTACTTCCTAAGAAAAGCTTGGTTTACAACTTGGTGAGCTAAACACACATCTCAGGACCACTTCCAGACATCACCTCTCATCCTCTGTGGGATGCAACATAGGAAAATCCTAGCCTTCCTCTGGCCCCTGACAATAGGCACACCCATCCTTCCCACATCAGCTTCAGCAGACACCTATGCAACTAATTAAACATGGGTCTTCTGGGTAATATCTAGGGCTTTATCCCTCTGTAACGATGGAGCTGGAATAAGGGAGGCATCTTTCTTGTTTGCAGATGATGTTGCTCTATAGGAGACTGACCAGTATAAGGATGCTATCACAAGAGATCAGCAGGAGTTGTACTGGGGTGCAGTGGTGAAACAAGAACTTAGTCAGGGATAGTGTGGCCTACCCTACTCAGCTTACTACCTGAACACCCCTCACCAGGACAAATGTCTCCCTGTTGAAATGTTGGCACTAGAAATGTCAAGGGCCTAAAAGACAACAAAAAAGACAGAAAACACAAGAGAAGAATAAAACTCAAAAATTACTCTTCTCCTTACAACTTTTTTTGCAGGGGACATAAGCCCTCCCCCCCTAAACTTATATATACCAAATCTGAGATCGCCATACCTTGAAGTAAAGGGAATATTCCGAGAAATGACATCTTGGACTAGTATATGTAAGTCTGATCTTTTGACCATTCAGTCTCTGCATTTTGGGACTTACTGTAGTGGGTCCCAACATTTCAAATGCTTGCAGAACAAAACTGTTTAGAATGCGGGTAGATGGATATATTCCTATCCTAATCAGTTATTTACTGTAAAAATAACTCATTTAGAATATTAATAAGTTATTTAATGTAAATTATATAATTTGTCTGTTCCAATTTTGTAAGTAACAAGTGCTGCTTTTTATTTGCACACACTTCAAATGGAGCTTTTCTCCATGTATCTTCACAGAAAACTTAACTAGAAATCTTAACTGTAAAGTGTAGACTTTATCCTGACTAAAAATCCATGTTAATGCAATGTTGTTTCTTTTTCTCTGAATAAACAAAATATATTACCTTGCATATACAATTAAGTAGGAATTTCAGTGAAAGCTAGAACTGCACTGACAAAAAACACAAATGATGAAATAATGGTTTTTATGTTTTTTTTTTTGTTAGCAGACACCGTGGACTCTCAGCGAGTTCTGAAAGAAATTACTCAAGCGTTTTCTGAGAAATATAACTTTTATTCAGTGACTATTCAACTTGAGCAACAATCAGACCAGAAACCTGAGTGCATCTTTTGTCAAGAACCAAGACAATAAAATGAATAAAACAAAGACAATCTTAATGTTCAAGCAAGATTGCACTATTATATGAAGTAATACAGTGATACATATGAATGGTTGCCGTAGGTACCAGAGTTCAATGCAATTATCCATTTAGAAAGTTTTACAGAATGAAGTGGGATAAAAAACATATGACTAAATAACATGTGTAGGATAGCTGCATTCGGAATATAATGCACTTTTTGTCTTTTAAAACAACACTTTTACAAAGTCATAAAAACAATGCTTTGAAATGAATTTCTTGCTATCAGTGGGTTAAAGGTCATTTTATAAATGATGGCAATAAACAGGCAGATAATGAAAAAGGCATAGTAGACTTGCTAAATAATTTTTCATTTGCTGCTATGCAGTGGAAAAAGAGTAGGCCACATATCATGTCACTGACCTGTCTGAATAGATATGATTTGGGAAGTTCACGCTCCATTTAGAATTCTCCAGTGATCATGCCAGAGTAGCTGTTTGAAGAAATGCAAAATTACAGGATCTTTAAAATGATATGAAGAAAAGAAAGATGAGAATTGCATTTTGTGTACCTCTGTAAATCATACTTTATTCTCTCAGCTTTCATTACACAAGCAAGGCAGTAAGTCATTTAGACATGGAACACTGCACTGTATTCTTACCCTCAGCTGAATAGTAGGAACCAATATGTCATCTCAGGTCAGAAGTAGAATAAACAAAAACTGAAGATCATTCCGTGAGCAAGGACAATGTAAAACCCTTATACTAAGCAGTCAGCTGTTTTTTTATATTAAAGTAGTTAACATTCCTACAGTAAGAGATGTCTATGATCAGTGTTTGCCATTTTGCACTAAATAGAACACAGTATCTCTGATTTCCTGTTATTCTCTCCTATTCTGCCAGTTTCTAGATATGGCTACTAATTTTGCTATTTCATTCAACAGCATTGGTCACTATAACACAATATGGTCAAGCGGTACACATAAAAAGCCAAACAAATAAAAATAAATTTAGCATACAATAATATTTAAAGAATAAATAGTCAAAAATGACATCTTAACTAGCAGATATTCATTACGTCCTTTTGTAAGAGTCTTAAGGAGCAGAAAATAGCAACATGCACCATGTGAATATTTCATGCATGTTGTGCAGCTACAGTTTGGATAAAGCAGTATCACATTGTGAAATATTAATAAAAACTTATCAGTTTTGGGTTGTGATATGATCAGAAACATTATCTGAGTTAAACTGTGCAACCTAATTTCCTGAACAAACATGCAAATGTAATACATCTAATGATTTGCTGAAGCAAGGCTATGATGGATACATGTGGGAAATGGAGTAGGTATATATTTTATTTTTTTCTGTGTGCAGTATAAGAACGTGTTTTGGTAAAGTCTCTCATAATTTATGAAATAGTTTTAAAGGGAAATAAGTATCAGACTAGGGATTTGCATTATATACTTCTTTATGTTAAGCGTTGTATTTACTTGTTTCCACAAAAAGATTTCCAGCAAGTATTAAAATTTATGTGATCATGAGCAGAAATAAGTATGCATCTCAACTCAATATCTTCAAAAAGATCTTCCACCAAAATTATTGTAAAAATGGATGTGAAGGTTATTAGTACTATTGATTGGTGGCGCACAAATTATTTGATCGGTATTTGCAAAAAAAAAAAAAAACTGACCTTAAAAGTGACAGCTAGCCATCGGTAGGTGAAAGCATTTACAATGTAAGATGGCTCAGTAGTCTTGGGCCATTTATTTGAGTAACATCCATTTTATTCATAGGAATAACCTGATTTCCATGACCTTTAGTTCCCTAGATCCTCTGTGAAAGCTGACAAGTTCTGCCCCCACCCTGTATCACCAAAGAATAATTTCTCTAACCCATTTATTCTCTTGGGATGCATGTTCATTCCTCTTGGGGTGAGAGGGGTCAAAGGAATTTCTAATTTGCCTAACCATTTCTCCATGCATGTCCATTGGACCGCTGGGGTTAATATGCAATGGACATAGAGCAGGTCTGTCACTTGTTTCTGTGGCTAATGTAAGGTCATGAGCACCCCCACCACCCTTGAGGCAAATGACTTTCATTGGCTGTCCAGTCTCCACCAAGGAGCGTGAATTGACTTGGCATTTTTAGGCATGTGCCCTCCCTTCCTACCCTGAGAGAAGTGAGCAAATTTAGTCCCTACAGTGTTATTCTGCCCCAATGGATCCCCTAGTACCATGACCGCTACCTGATTCTGGGTTGTCTGGGTTGTAGTCAGGATGCCAACTTCTTATTCCATGGATCACGCATGAAATGCTCACTGATTCTTGAAAAAAAAATCATAATTTTAACCTATTGTTCTGTCTTCTTGAGTTAAAAACAATCTAGAAATAAGAAATGAAAAGGTAAGTTTTATTATATAAGTACAGTGTATTGTTAGCTTAGCCTCTATTTCTTATAAGGTCTTGTAATAATAGAATGACCTTCTGCCTGCCAAGGCTCTGCTAAAAAAGTCGCAGAAGGTTCTTTGAACCTGTTACAACTGCTGCTCTACTTCTGACTTCTGTTTGGCTCTAAGTACTTTGTTAACTCATTAAAGTCTAGTGACACCCCCAGGTGTTTCTCTGGTTGCATCCTGCTCATGTCTCTAGTCATCTATTAAAGTGCCTATTCATACTTACATTAATAATTCAAAAAACATGCTACATGCAAGCTATTAAAGCTTTTGTCTTAAGTCTTACATGATAGGCAATGCCCTGATACTTGACCTCTGTCTAGTGCAGCTAAAGGTATATTAATCATTGTTCGTATTCTATTTATTGATATAGTCATAATATTCATATTTCTCTAAATGTCTCAATAATCAAATATCGCAGATAGAATTGCCAAGTGTCATATGGACAAACAAAGAGCTGCTGATACTATGTGAGTAAACTGAGCAGTTACCGGGATAGTTTAAGTTATTCACAAAACATTACAAAATGAATGCTCACTGTATTTACTATGACATAAAACCATAGTTTAAGACCTAGAATCTATTGAACACTACCACTATAAAAAAACAATATGTGTTGAACAGTTTGCAGTTTACACTTCTTTAATAATCAATATGATTCCAGTGATTTGAAGCTCAGAATGCAAACATTGGAGGGTAGAGTGCAAACTTTCAGAGGTCCATTGGAGAGAATGAATTAATCTAAAAAAGATAGATAATACTAATTCCTTATCCCACAGAGCACTGTCATAGTTTTAAAAATATTAAATTTCATTTTCATCAGGAATGGAACATCCTTGAATTAACATTACTAAGTCTCGTTGCAAATTATTACTGTTATTCCATTATAATTTTATACTGTTTCTAGAGCTATATAAAATCTAACTGATTTCATATACAGAACATTGAGTTAAGGAAACTAACAAATAGGTAAGAAGGGAATCAAAGAAAATCTGTACTCTTTGCTGGGTGTATGGTATTATCTAAAATATTAAACTGTGTAAAATCCTTCAATTTTCAATGGTACAGCATAGAGAGAGCGAGAGGCTTTTGATGGCAGATAAAGGTTTGTGGTTCATTGGGTCAGTTGATATCTCTACCTCCTGGATAAGTTGTACATTATTACACTTAAGCAGCAGCTCACTTCCTTTTCATATACCCAATACAGGAATTGCCATATATCTGCCCTTGGCATGGCATACTTGAATTCTGTCAAATATTTTTCAAATTTCCATCTTATAGAAGTTTTTCCCCAGCTATCTACCTCTCTTTCCATTACAAAAAAATCTTATAACTCCTTTGAATATTGTCCCTTGTATCATAAACGTGTACTTGTGTTCTTATACATCATTATTTGTAAGAGTATACCCATCCGGGTTCTTTGACTGCCCTTTTGATACTTACATATTTCAGCAATGTATCCCCCGCCTCCCTTCTTCAAGACTTATTATTAGTCTCTTAGAATCATACCTGGCTTCTAAAGAAAACTATGCAGCATGTTGCTGTCTTCCTATGAACCTTATATTTTATATAGTAATGAAAAATGAGTTTCTAGAACAGTGCATTGAGCAGTAGATGAAATGTCAGTTGTCTGTATAGAATAAATAACCACGTGCTGACTGGATAAACTAACTTGACATGCAACCTCCCTTCATAGGCAAATCAAAAGGATGGGCTGATTTGATTTGCACAGTCACACAGTAGGAAAATAGAGGTTGTGGGGATCCAACTCAGGAATGCTGTAGGGTTTAAATTTAGCATCACATAGTCTTAAACCTCGATTTGGAACTGTAGGCAGTTTAGAAGTCGACTAACTGGTGAAATTCCTACAGCTCATATTCTAGAACATGATTAATTGTTCATGGAAAATGAAGAAACATGCCCCCGTATTTACTATTCATCCGTGCAGGACTAGCTTATTCCTGCATGGAGGTGACCATTTAGGTACAGGATGGCAGCGCTCCATGCATAGTAATGAGGTGCGCTGCCTGAGCTCCTAGGCTTACATGGAGCATGTAAGAGTGCAGGGGGAGTGTCTGAGAGCAGAGCTCTCAGAATATACACCCCCCCACAATGAAGAACAGCAGAAAGGGGTATGAAATGAGTGCGACTGCTCATAGGTGACCGCATACCCCACCAACAGTCCCCCTTGTGTACAACAGCAGCAGTGTATATAAATAAAATGAAGAAACCCTTTTTTTTTTTTTTTAAATCCGATTAAAGCTAACCATAGGTGCGTGGGTGTGCCCATCGCTTAGCTACGGTTAATGCAGCCTAAATGGCTGAAAAGGATAACAAGGAAGATATATGCAAATGAAGCAGCATAGCAATAGTGTAGTAGGCAGAGCATTTACCTTATGAGCAGGTATTCCTGGTTCAAGTCCCACTGCAGCACATTCCATTTCCCATGGCAAAGCACATTAGAGTATTATTTATGTTGCATAACCCACTAAATAACATATTTTCATGAACTGGAGTACTGCAGTAAATGCACATGTGAGATGTCAGTGGCATAATGAATAAGGCACTAGTAAGCAGGTTTAAGCAGTAGTAAGCATATTTAAGCACTAGTAAGCGGGCTTAAGCCTGTTTGAGCGGCGGTAAGCAATGCCTACACTGGTTAAGCAATTGTAAAGCTAACTCTCTGCAAGCAGATGTAATGGCATGTTAGCAGTGCTTACCCTCGCACAAACCCACTTACAAATGCTCAAAAGTGCCTTAATCACTCTGTATCCAACGGCCCTTGTTCTGCCCATCAACAAAATAAACAGTCATGCAGATCCCAAACCCAGGAACCTATACACCATAATCACAGTAGTTAACCACCAAGCCATCACAGAAGTACAGCCAAGTGACGTATCAGCAAATAAGTTCTCATCATAGTAAAACAAAACTGAGCCTGTGAAAGGAATCAGTATACAGTCATATGTTCCATAACCTGCTACATAACATAAATATGTGAACTGGAGTACAGTAAACCCAGAAGTGAGGTGTAATTATAATAGAGTGTTGAAGTCCCCAATAAAACACAAGGACCCATATAGTGTACGTACACATTAATCATGGATACCAGGCATACATATAAGGTGTAATGAATAATAACACAATGCCAAAAAGGCATTATAATAAAAGTCTAATGTAAGCAATGCTAAGCATTGCACAGGCCAACTTAGGAGGTGTAAGCAATGTGTAGGGCAGCTAACTCATTGTGCCCAGTGGTATACCCCTTTAAACAATGCCACCCATAGGTAAGCAGGTTTGCCCATAGCTTAGCCTTTTCAAAACCGGTCAATCACGGAAAAGTGTAGGAAAATGGCCCTACTTAAACCCAAGAGACGGGAATACATCTCATAACTAGTTGTAGCTTCCCCTTGCAGGCACTATGGCAGTAAGGGGAGAAGGTGTGCACTTTCGGGCACAGCGCTGGTGCATCCAGGAGTCCAAGGTCATGGCAAGACTCCTTGTCAAAGACCATGATCAGAGACTGCTGCAGAGCGAGTACCAGGGCTTCCAATATAAGGCGGAGGCCTCGGACTGTCTCGCCCGTGACCTCACCAGTGCCACTGGCATACCCCAAACTGGTGAGCAGGTCAGGCACCACTATGCCGACCTGAAGCAGTGTAAGGGGGACCTCTTGGAGGATTGGCTCCAAGAGGCTAGAGCAGCAAGGGATGTTCCAGTCATGTGTAAGTATCACCCCAGTATGTGTGTAATAACTGCCAGCTCAGGTACATCATGGATATGTATGGCTAAATATTCCTCTTATGTCCCCCACAGCTGCAATGGAGTGGGCTGCGAACCAGGAGGCCAACATCAGTCACCTGGTGAGGTTGTGACGTGAGGCAGGTCAGTAATACTCATGCATTTACTGTCATAGGAAATAAAACTAAAAGTAGTAGTAAATTAATTGCCTGTATAAAACCTGTATTGTTCAAGGCAAGTACTGCATTCACTAAAGAATATGGCAGGAAGAGTTTCATATTGTTTGTATGTCAATAAAATTGTAATAGCCTGATAAAACAGGTCTAACTGCTGGACTGCATGTGTATATTCTGGTATCATATGGTAATGTAGATTTGCAATCATGTAATAGTACTGTTGTAGTAAGCACTCTGTTGCCCACGCCGTGCACCATAGATTGAATGTGTAGGAATGCCTGTATATGAAAGATGTAAACCCTAGAGGCCATTTAGTACAACTGAGAGACACATAGACAGTAAACAGGGAAAATGCAGACAACTAAAACTAAAACTGAATAGCACATGCAACTGAGATGTGAACTGTTGTTTTTTAGCACACACAGCCATGGTTCAAATCCTGCCAGTAGTAGTGGTCTGCATACAGAATCACACCCCACAATTGTACAGATATGTCCAGAATGTCCAGTAAAGTGGCCCATATCTGTTAGCTATCAACCTGTCCCCCTGGGAAATCAGTGGGTTGATCCCGGACGTATAGGCAGCAAATAGGAAATACAACTGATTGACACACATCTATGAGAACAAAGCGAGCACACTAGCAACTCCCCAATACCTTATGTGAGTAAGAAGCCACGTATGTCCCATTTACACCCCAACTTGTCAAACTGTGGTCAGAGTGTGTACAGTAACAGAGTGAGATGTATGTGCATAATAGTAATGTGGAATCTGGTACTGTGTGTGGGAACATTCAGGTAGTGCTAATAAACATTCCTCCCACAGGTCTGTCAGATACCAACACTGTGCCCAGAATTACAAGAATGATATGCAGTTGCTCTGAATAATGAGGTATTGCACATCATTGTCGCCCACATTGTCCTACAGCATATAACTGTCTAGGAAATCTGTATAAGAGTGTTGTAATACAAGGTCAGAATACAAAAGCACAGGGGATCAATAAGACAGAAAGCAGATAGGAGATATACAGCAATATCTATATAGCAGACACAATTGTGATGGGCAGTGTTTAAGTTGTAGCAGACACAGACATGGTCTGAATCCTGGGAGTGGAATTAGGCTGCATACGAATCATACTCCACAACTGTACAGATGAGGCCAGAATGTCCAGTATATGTGCCCATATCTGCTGCCTGCCCCCCTGGTAAGTCTGTGGGATGATCCCAGATGTTTAGCCAGCAAACAGGGAATACAAGGGATTGTCAAACATCTATGAGAACACACCTGTCACTGTAGCAAGCCCCGAAACTGTTAGGAGAGTAATATTTCAAGTATGACCTATCTACACTCCCATGTTGTCAAGCTGTGATAAGAGTGTGTACATTAACAGAATGAGATGTATGTGCATAATACTAATGTGCAATCCAAAACTTTGTGTGGCAACAGTCAGGCAGTGCTAACAAATATTGCTCTCACAGGTACGTTGGATATGAGCACTGTGCTGAGGAATACAGACCATTATAACCTATACTGGTACTGTTCACTCTGGTATTGTAGGGAATTGTGAGTATTGCAGTTTCTCTGAATAATAAAGTATCACTGGTCACTGTCACCCACATTGTGCTACATAATATAACTGTGTAGGAAAGCATGTATATGTGTGTGTGTCAGGTCACTAAAGGTTGAAGAGGGCAATATTCTAGATATGTCCCGGCACACCTGCATGTGGTCAACACATGGCCAGAGTATGTGCAGAAAGAGTTGGATAGGTATGTGCAAAACATCAACCCAGAATCTGGGAGTATGTGTAGAAACAGTTAGTGTTAACAAACAGTCCCTCCACAGGTATACCAGTTAAGAGGGGTATACTGCAGGTCAAACTGGTTCATGTGTAATGTTGAAAACAGCCATATCACTGTCCAAACTAAGGCTATAGGGTAGTGTAGTAAGACTTGTAAGGTACAGATAACAGCACTGACTAGGAAAGTAATGTGGACTACAGGAATATACTAGTTGCTAATTGACATCTTCCCCCCCCCCACCATATCTCCAAGAATAATCAACATACCCACCCCAACTGGTATGTAATGACTCTGATAATGTCCAATTGTTTGATAAATATGTTAATGGTTCCCATGCATGTGCTATATTGAATTATTCCAACATTGGTGGCATGGTGCAATCACTGTACCTGCATGCTGTTCTTATTACCACTGTGGTCCCATATATGCATGTGTTCTGTTTGCCATGCATATGTTCCGTATCTGGTGTCTGGGTTAATGGGAGTAACTATGCATGCTGTTATACCTAACTCTGGAATGTGTTGACTATTACTAACCCACATATGATGATGAAATCTAAACACTACAGCACGCTTGGGAAGGCCAGTCTCAGCGGACCCACCTGTCCCACCTCAGCTTGCCATGGCACCGGGCACCAGCATGTCGGGGCCCAACCAAGGACCTCCCTGTCTGTTGGTCCTGCACCACCTTCGGGTGGAACTGCCTCAGGGTATGGGGCTCACCCCCCCCGGGAGTGAGCCGGACAGGCACCTGTCACCCATTGCCAGGTCGGGGCCGTGGTGTGTAGAGAGATTGACCAGCAGTTTGGTGATCTTCTACACCAGTTCGAGGGCCATGTATCATGATTAGAGAGTCAGCCTGGCTCTGCGATTCAGCCCTCAGCACAGCCACCTTCAACGCTGCGAAGGTGCAATGGTGACTGCCCATGGGTAGGGACCTCAGTCACACTGTAACCACTAGGGGGCTTGTGGGCTTCCGATATCCCAACACCCCTCCCCATCGAAGTGTTTACCCCCGACATGTGTCATATTCTGCCCCTCTATGTGTCTTGTTTGTGTTGTATGTCAACCTACCCAATCTACCTACCCAAATGTACCTACTACCCCTCCCCAACATCCCACTCTCACCTGAAACAAGAAAAAAGGGCAATCTGTTCCCACAAAAAAATCTTGCCCCATACATAGCTATCCATTTCACACATGTGTCCACTGGACACATGTAATCTGGTCTAATTGGCATCACAACGTATTATTGTTGTCCTCACCCACTCCCAGGGGTGTGAGTGTCCAAGTCTACCTCCAAATTCAGTGTATATGCACAGCTGTTGCTGTAAAAGAAATGGGCAGCTATGGACCTTCCCTACACCATTCCTGCACATCCCTGGCTATTTTCCCTACTGTCTTTCCCTCTTTGTGCCCCTTATTTCACCACTTTCCTATCAACCCCCTTTTCTTTTCTTTTAAAGAAATTAGCACTGGGGTAAGCGGGAGTAAGCACTTTTAAGCAGCAGTAAGCGGATTTAAGCCTGTTTGCACAGGGGTAAGCAATGCCTACACAGGTTAAGCAATTCAGAAGCTAACAGAGTATATGAAACTGTAACCAGAAGTTAGAAGTGCTTACCTCCGCACAAACCCGCTTACAACTGCTTTAAAGTGCCTTAATCATTCTGTATCCAATGGCCCGTGTTGTGCCCAGCAACAAGATAAACAGCCTCTACAAGGCTCGAACCCAGGACCCTGCACACCATAGCCAAAATGGATTACCATTAAGCCATGTCAGATATACAAAACCCTGATGTTTTCAAAAAACATATCATCCAGCCCAGTCATGCAACAGACAGTGAATGTATTCCAACATTTAGATGTATGTGTGTGTGTAAATATATTAATATCTAAACAGATACAACATATCTATATATGTCGATATATATATATCTATAGAAATATATACATATATATATATATATATATATATATATATATATATATATATATATTTATATATATATATATATATATATATATATATATATGCAAATGCCTACATTTATAGATATGTATGTCTACATCTATATGTCTAAATATATACGGCAGGTTATATATATGTCAGCAGAGATATATATATATATATATATATATATATATATATATATATATATACGGACATACAGCCGTAGATAACAATGAGGAAATAACAGTAACATATATGTCCACATGCAACGTTAATGGGGTTGAGAGGGCCCAAACAATATACTTCTTGTACGAATAGGTATACCCCCCAACAGCCAAACCCGTCCACCCTGCAATACACTACCAAGTGTTGCAGATCCCATAACCAGGACCAGACACTGCATGGGCATCCCTAGGATACATATACACAGACACATATATGCAGATACAGATATACATATATATGTATACATGGGTCTAGGACATTTCACTGAATGCACATTTCACAGAAAGTCAAATTAGTCTGCACTTTTCACTGAAAGCTCAATTCACTGAAAATTCAATTCACTGAAACACATTTCACTGAAAGTTATATATGGCCTTTTCCCCACTGTAGTGCGACCCTGGAGTTAGTATATATAGTAAGGGGTGTGGGGGGCACCCCCCATATATTTTAAATATTTTGAACTGTATATATGGATACTTGCAATTCCAATATATTACTCCTTTCCAAACATAATATATACTTAAAATATGTGGGGGGCGGTGCCCCCCCCCCCTTACTATATATACTAACTCCAGGGTCGCACTACAGTGGTGAAAAGGCCATATATAACTTTCAGTGAAATGTGTTTCAGTGAATTGAGTTTTCAGTGAATTGTGCTTTCAGTGATTTGTGTTCAGTCATTTGAGTTTCAGTGAAATGTGCAGTCAGTGAAATGTCTTAGACCCATATATGTATATATATATATATATATATATATATATATGTATATGTGTAACTACACATACACATGTAGTGATATGTACATTAAGTTACATATGTAGTACGTGCAGACAATATGGAACAGCCACTATTCCTACAGTTACCACCTTACCAACTGGAGACTGTATGAGCCACCCATACAAATGACATTCATTGCCTGCAACATTTACCCACAGAGATATCAAAGGCTATAACACCACACACAGGTGTGCATAAATGGGAAAGCTTTATTTGTGTACTATTGCTGTTGAATATTCCATGTCACACAGCTGTTTAGACACGGACATCCATATAAACTGAGTAATGCAACTGTGAAACAGGTATAGTAATACAATAGTCCGGAAATGTTAACAAATGTTGCTGCCCAGGCCAAGGCCATCAAGTAGTACAATAGTAAAGACAGACTGGGCCACAGGATACCAAACAATCAATGGTAAGTAATGCTGGTGTATAGTTCAGCAGCCTCAAACTACACTCTGTAGACAATCCCTAGGGAGTAAAGTACTCAGTTGACACACTGGGATGTAGCTGTTACATAACAAGGCATAACTGACACCATCACAAGCACAATGACAAACAGAACAGCCTGTATGGCATAGCAGGCTCTACAGGCATGTCACGGCACAGAGTAACATACACCTGTGTGTAAGTGCATCACCACAACCAATGTGAACAGAGCAACAGCTACATATGGCATGCTAGCGTATTATTACAGTATATGGACTATCTGTTCAACACCAACCTTATATGTGCCACCCACACGCTAACCCTACATATACTGGGTTGCTACACAGAATGGTTCGCTGCCTGCCTGTGGTATGGGACATGTGCATGTATGGCCCTACAAACATGTAAGCCGATAGGGTAACATACAGTGGAGCAGCATGTAACATCAGATAGAACAGGACCAAGAACAATGACATCTACCACAGTCTGTACACAGGCCAAGGTACATATTAATGATGCATACACTGCCAACAATCACCATAAGTACACAGACCTCTGTACTGTACACACAACCAAGGACTTTCCAGGTTATGTCATCAAATGTAACCCCTACTATACATTACATGTGTAGCAGTCTGATATCTCACTGGGTTGTTACCAGATATGATGTCACTAATTATGGTGTACAGTACATATGCAGCCCTTAGTGCCCTTACATATGACATATGTACAAAGGTTGTCAGGGTTGTGGCTGGAGGCACATACACAGGGCCAATATTGACATGTTGCTGTGATAACCTCATACATTTACTGTTGTAACAAGGTTTGTTGCACCATATGTCCTATGAGAGATTTGACGTCAGTAACTCTCACAGCTGTCACCATCTACAGACTGCAATCCTCACACTACCTTCTGCAGTTCACAGATAGGTGCTCAGTGGGTAACACCTGAAACAAAAGGCACCACACACTGGCCAGTCTGCAGATGGCCCTACAAATGGGTGTTCCCTCATTAACATAGCACTGATATAGCAGGTATGTAAACATGTAGGACAGCCATATCCACACACACCCTGTTAAACCAGCATTGCTCCAAATGCAGTATAGTAGCACTTACAGTCTGTAGTCAGGTCAGGCATATCTCCCTCCTGTGTGTTGGCCTGTCTCCACAGTGTATGTTGTTAGAGGTACACCCCAATCCATCTGAGATGTTATTTGCCAAACAACAGATCAAGTTCCTGCTCACAGTAAATGTAAGGCCCAACAGCAACATGATGTTCCTAGATATTGGTATGTGTTTTCATGCAATTGGCTATGGGAATGTTACCGCAGCTGTTCCACATGCAGTCAGCTGGAGGAGGGCTGCAATTCGTGCAGAGGCCATCATCTGATCCTGAGTATCACTTAAAATACACATGCTGCTGCCTAAGCAAAGCATATGTAAGTCTCCAAATCTACCAGAGAGGGAGTAAGAGAGGCAAACAGAGGCACAGAAAAGCCAGGGAGGGGTGGGAGAGTAAAACTTACACATGCTTGTGTCACACACCTACCAGTACAGGGTATCAAATCCCCGAAGACTATGCAGTGCTATCACATGTTCATGCAGTTACTGGATGCGCCACATACGTTACATGTTGGGGAGCCCTCAGAACGTATATGTGATGGTGAGTGACATCTGCAACGGGGATATGGTAACTATGTGGTAGGTGTAGTACCTGTGCCTGCCCACATGAACAGGTGTCAGCATCAACCCAGCCACACTGTCACAGGGACACACACATTGCCACACTTGACAGGGCCAGGAATACAACTCGCTACTAGTGGGATTACCACAGCACAGTACTATGCAGGTATCACATTCACCACAGGGGTGATATGGAGGTTATATGTGCAAAGGGTATGTGGAGGTGTCTGACATCAGACAGCATGCTTCAGTATGCCAGTGGGGGTTGTAGTGAGTGTGAATGTGGTTATACACATCATACACCACCCACACAGTATACACCACCCACACAGTCACGGGTGCCAGTACTGACATGCATGAGTGCACTGCTTCACGGGTGTGTTGTGGTTGACGGTGCCAGATGGCTATAAAAGGCTAGGTGATGAGTATACCTTGGCATCAGGCCACATGACAATTGTCTGCATTGTGGCTCAGGGCTATACTGTCTGGAGTTGCCCACACAGGTGGGTATTGTATTCACCATCCAGTCACCTGGGTGACTATTGCATGTGGCCAACGCTGTGCATTGCTTGCCATGTATGTGTTCCTTAGTCCATGATATGGACAGTCTGGGATGTGCACACCTTCCAGATGCATGTACACTGACATGTGGAACTGTACCTAGGGTGTCTGGCCTATGTTGTGTACAATGATCATTATCATCAGATGTGTCAATCCTGGCCACATGTGGTGGGAACTGTTCATGGACGGCGGGTTGGCCCTGCACCTACATTGATAGCATGATACTAGTATTCCCTGGTGTCAGTGGCATCTGTCCATACAGGGCTTGTGTTTCAGGCATGTTATGTCCTTTGTGGGTCACATTTGATGGCACCACAGGTGTTGCAGGTGTCCAGTGGGGAACATGGGGGAGGTGCACTGTCAGCATATCCATGCCTATTAGACTGATGGACAGGGTGCCATGCCCTCTGTAGCCCACTGCAATCACACCATTGTTACTATGGAGGGCAATATGCAGGGTACTACCAACATAGCGGCTGTTGCCTAGGCAAGTGTGTGTGTGTGTGTGTGTGTGTGTGTGTGTGTGTGTGTGTGTGTGTGTGTGTGTGTGTGTATGAGACATGGGTTGAGAGTGTACCCTGGGTAATACAAGGCTTGCTAACATAGTTCATCTGGCATTGATGTCACATTTAGGGGTATGGATTTGCACCCCAGCCTCTTGGCTATTTCACATATGTTATCCCTGTATGGTGGACATTGTGATATATACTTAGCCCACCATATAAGAAGTTTGGAAAACCCACTCCACATTGAATCCAGTTGTTACACACTCAAAACCACTGCCACACAGGATATGAATGACAAACACAGACACACACACACACACACACACACACACACACACACACACACACACACACACACACACACACACACACACACACACACACACACACACACCTGTCATGTCTGGGATTAGAATTACTACCTAACTAGTATATTACTCTATAGCACTATGCTGTTATAGGACATGCCATGGAGATTACTGGGGTTATCCTTCCCCAAAAGTGTATTTCACAATGAATGACATCAGTAAGATTGCCAAAGTAGGGCATTTGAATTGTAGCAATTGTGACTACCCCAAAATGCATTGCTCCCTACACAAACATAGTAACACACACAAAACATCCACCAGTGCCATGTGTGGGGATAGAATTCCTACCACTATAACATGATTCTGTTATAGGATGCACCAAAAAGATTACTGGAGTTCTCCTTCCCCAAAGGTGTATTTCACGGTGAATTACATCAGCAGGATTGCCAAAGTAAGGCATTTTAATTGTAGTGAGTGTGACTAGCCTAAATGCATTGCTTTGTACACACACACACACACACACACACACACACACACACACACACACACACACACACACACACACACACACACACACACACACACACACACATACACACACAAATGCCACGTCTGGGATTAGAACTCCTACCTAACTATTCTATCACACTACAGCAGTACACAGTTATAGGATGTGCTATGGAGATTACTGGGCTACAACTTTCCCAGAGGTGTATTTCTAGATGGATGTCGTCAGCAGCTTTGACAAAGTAGAGCATTTGGATTGTAGGGAGTGTGACTACCCTAAAAAGCATTGCTGTCTACACAGACAGAGTCAGAAAGACACACGCAAACACTTGCCAAGTCTGGGATTATAACTCCTACCTAACTAGTTTATCACACTACAGCAGTATGCAGTTATAGGATGCAATACATAGATTATTGGGCTGCAACCTTCCCAGAGGTGTATTTCTAGGTGGATGACATCAGCAGCCTTGCCAAAGTAGAGTATTTGAATTGTAGGGAGTGTGATTACCCTAAAAAGCATTGCTCTCTAGACAGAGTCAGACAGACACACACACAAACTTGCCACATATGGGATTATAACTCCTACCTAACTAGTTTATCACACTACAGCACTATGCAGTTATAGGATGCACTACGGAGATTACTGGGCTACAGCCTTCCCAGAGGTGTATTTCTAGGTGGATGACATCAGCAGCTTTGCCCAAGTAGAGCATTTGGATTGTAGGGAGTGTGACTACCCTAAAAAACAGAGTCAGACAGACAGACACACACACACACACACACACACACACACACACACACACACACACACACACACACACACACACACTTGTCAAGTCTGGGAGTAGAACTCCTACCTAACTAGTTTATCACACTACAGCAGTATGCAGTTATAGGACGCGTGATGGAGATTACTGGGCTACAACTCTCCCAAAGGTGTATTTCACAGTGGATGACCTCAGCAGGCTTGTCATAGTAGGGCTATGAGGAGGGCAGTTTGTGTGCAGGGGCCATAACCCTTTCATCTAGAGGTTGACACACTACATGCGGGCACACACAGGGTCATATTCCACAGGTACGTGTATACAGCTGCTAGATGACCACTTCCTTGTACAGTCATGTTGCACAGCTAGCATGTGCACCACAGTCTGTAATGCTGACAGATACCAGTGGCTGGTATCTACAGTGAGTGACATTGGAACCTCATGTGGCTGTGGTCCTTTGACTGTGTACTGGGTGGGACAGGCCTGGATGGCTCCTTGTCACAGTCACCCTCCTTCACACATCTATGTACATCTACCTTTGGGTTATTATAGTGTGTTGTCCTTAGATATATGTCTGTATTCCTGCCACTGTGTGTGCAAAGCATGTGTGTTGCATACTGAGGAGTGTCTGCACTAACATCTGCAACTGCCAGATTTGTCTGGTCCACTGGTGTTTGCAGACATGCCCTTAATGTGTTTAAGTGTGTGAGCATGCCCAGTATGACCTTTCAGTATGTTGTTGACTGACATTGCCTTCATTTCTCTAAGTGTGTGAGCATGCCCAGTATGCCTGTCTGTCTTGAATGTGTGGATCAAGTCTAGGTAGTCTGTACTGCAGTGCTGACATATGTGTTGTACACCTACAGGTAGCATACTGTTTCTGCAGGGTATCCGTTGATCATTTGGCATTGACTGCTGCTACATTCTACATTGGATGGGGGGGCACACCTGACTATTTCTACATTTCTACACAGGATTGGGGGAGCACACCTGACTGTTACTACATTTCTTCGTAGGATGGGGGGCACACCTGACTATTTCTACATTTCTACACTGGATTTGGGGGGGGGCACACCTGACTGTTACTACATTTCTACGTGGGATGGGGGTGACTATTTCTACATTTCTACACAGACATTTCTACACAGGATTGGGGGGCACACCTGACACTTGTACACATTTGCTATGACTGTACTAGTATGTCAGATGCTCCATTTCATTCTGCAGTCACCTATCATGCTGACTAGAGGCATAGCAGTGTACTACAGATCTTAGCTTTTATTTACCTACATATTAGTTTCTGACTTCCTACCCTTCAGAACTGATGTCCCACTGCCTGACCTGCTGTAGTCTGTCTGTGTAGGCCGGGGGGGGGGTTACCCACATGCCTCATTCAGAGGCCATAGCACAACCTTTGTTTGTGTTTGTCTACACCTGTCCTTCTGGCTATGACTGTTGTTGGGTATGTGAACTCCTCTGACTGTCATGTGTGAGTCACTTACCTTGTGGGTGTCCCAATATTGAGGGTGGTGCTGCAGGGCTGCCTATGTCTGATGTACATAGTACACACCCTACACATGGTTGAGCACAGGTAGTGTAATGTTTGGCATCCCTTTAACTGTATGTGAAAGTCAGAGAGAGGTGTTATTCCCTGGGTCCCTCCTGTGTCAGTGTATGTGCTATGCGTCGCCTCTTTTCCAAGGCCAGGGCATACTGGGCATGCCTCCTTCTGCCTACTGGGGCAAGCTCAGGTTGTTCCTCCTCTGAGTCACTCTGTACCTGTGCAGGCCTTAGCAATGGCGGGGGGCTGTGTGGCCCTGCCCTGTGCTGTCCCTGCTACAGCTGTTTCCATAGGATCATATTGTGTAGCATGGCACATATGAGGACAATTTGGGTACATGTATCTGGTGAGTACTGCAAGGCTCCACCAGATGTGTCCAGGCACCGGAACCATGACTTGAGCATCCAAAACACATGCTCTGCTATAATTCTGGTCTGTGCGTGTGCCTCATTATGGAGTTCTTGTTCGGGTGTGTATGCATTTCTGATGGGTGTCATCAGCCATGGCTCCAGTGCGTATCCAGCATCCCCCTGTAGGTGACCATGAGGGATGTCCCCATTGGCAAACCTCTGGTACAGCTGTGTCAGGTGCCAGATGTGGGAATCATGATAGCTTCCAGGGCAGCCAGCACACATATTTATTATTATGCCCTGTGCATCGCACACAACCTGGCAGTTGATGGCAGGGAAGCCCCTGCGGTTGATGTAGACCCTACCCCGCTCACCAGGTGGTGCTTTGATGCATATGTGCATGCAGTCTATAGCACCCACTACCTCAGGGTATTCTGCTATTTGGTGAAACAGTTGCATATTGCTGGTCAAAGCCTCATGGGTGTTGGGGAAATATACGTGCTCAATGACATGTGCTGACATGACATCCAGGAACTGGTGGAGTACCCTGGATGCTGATGCCTGTGAGATCCCCATCATATCCTCAGTTGGCCTTTGGAAGGTACCAGTTGCTAGTATTTTTAGGTGTACACATACCTTGGTATCCACTGGGATGGGTTCCCCTCTATTAGTTCTGCGTGTCAGGTGTGACCAGCACAGCTCAACAATTTGCTGTAGGAGGTCCCTGTCCACCCTATAGTGCTCCACTATCTCCAGCTCATGCAGCCCCTGGTAGGTTACCCTGGGTCTGTACACTCTTCTCTGTCTCCTTACTGTGGGGTGGTCGACAGCATTCACATCCTCATCACCCTCAGCCTTTTCCACAAGTTGTTTTATGATAGCTATTGCAGCCCCTATCATTTTTCTGTTGTGAGTGTTAAAAGTTCCCCGCTTGTTTACACCGGTGGTGTAGAGTGTGGGAAAAAACAGAGGGGAAGGTGTCTGCATAATTTATAGTAGTGTTCCGGGCTGGGCTGGTCTGCTGCCTGTGTAATTGGCTGATTCTGATAGATTTCACCTGCCAGCTATGCTAGTTTTCATTGGTTACCTTTCTACTGCTGTTTTCCCTTCCCGTTGCCTTCCTGTTTAAGCCCGGTGGCACGCCGTGCAAATAGAGTGCTCAGATATGCACAGTGCTGCTATTTCCTGGTTTATCTTTTTTTTAAAACCTTTAAAACCCGGTGCGCAGCACGCACACCTGCTTAGACAATGTAAAGAGTGCTAGGCAGATTCAGACACACCCCCTAGCTTAGCTGTGCTAAGCTAGGAGCAAACCCAAGCCATAGGGCTCCAATCCACTTACAGTATGCCTGACACACCTCCCCATGATGTCAGCTAACTCCTAGGCTTGCACCAAGTTATTCCTACTCTTACACTGTTGTGACCTGACTAGCATGCTGGGGAAAACTGGGATTCACTATTATGCCCCTCATTTGCATAGGATTGCCTGCTAATGCATAGTTACATGTCTCATACTGAGCCTCCCCCCTTAGCAACCACTACACACTGGCCATGTTGTCTTCTGCCTGCCATTGCCTTGCATGGCAGAATAGTGATTTTAGTTAGAGTGCTTAATTTAGGTTTATTTTGTTATTTTCCCCTGATCCCATTTGTGCGCCGCTGCCCTACGCTTAAACAGCCAAGATCGGCTAAAAAAAATAAAAGTTGATTTTTTTTTTTTGGCTGTTTGCAGTGACAATGGCCTTATACTTGGCCATTGGCATGCTTCCTAACTGATATGCAGTTTTTGTTTGGAGCTGTCACAGCTCAGTTTTGGATTTTGCAGAAATATACTCGGTTACTAAACCGAGTACATTTTTGCAGATTGCACTAGTCCTGCATGGCCGGGTGCAAGCTTCCTGGATCACAGATTCACCTCATTTGCATGTATTTCTCCTGCAAATGGGATGATTTGCATATAGGGGCTTAGTCCGTGCAGGATTAGTGCAGGAGCGCTCATGCACGCTCCTGCAGGCTGTTCATGGATCGCACAGCAGACGTATTGCCTGATAGAGCTCCTGCACTGATCTTGCACACCGTGCAAGGCATAGATAATCCAGGGGATGGTCTTTTTTATTTAATTTATTTTATTTTACATTTGTTTACCGGGAAAGTCCGACTGGACACAAGCCCGTTTTCAGCGGAGGCCCGGGGAGAAAAGCCCCACAAATTATATGTATAACAATGAAAATTTTGCAGATACAAAAGTCTAACTGTAAATCAGTTTTCATCAAGTACAATTAGTATGACAGTGGAAAAAAACATTATATCAAATAAGGCTAGGATATATTTTATAGCTTACATCAATACAGCTAAGTTTTAGGAGAACATGACATTTTCTAGAGCTTAGCTCAACAAAAACAAGCATGTCTACAGGAAGTTATAAGTCAAGTCTTTGCTTGTGCTTTTTTTGTTTTTTGCAATTTGCTCATGAAAGTTGAATTCCTTAATTGCTGTAAAATGTTTTATATTACTCCTATACCATGCTATCCTTTTTAAAATGCATTTGACTACTATGTATTTGTGCTAAGGATATTTATACTGCTGCTACAGTTCTTGTTTTGTAGTCATTATTTATAGCATATATTTTGGTAACTTGATTTCTTCAGAAATGAGCATTCTACTGCTTTGCCTACTAAATGTGATACAAACAATTTCACTGATAATTAGAATGAATATAGAACAGTGTCCGCCTCTCTTATTTCTAGTTTACTCTCCTAATCTGGACTGCTCTATAGAATGTAGGATGTCAGTGTACACTGCCTACAGTACAGATCGTACTTTTATAGGCTTTTTCCAATCAGTTGGCATATGGGTTTACCATCCTGACCCAGTCCTCATGACTCTTCTAAAAATATTAGTACCAATGATGTCAGCAGTCTTGACCCACATCTCTCTTTTCACAATTCCCAATAATCACTTTTTTTTTCTGGTTACACATATTTCTATAAATAGGCAGTAGAAAATTGTCTTAAATAAGTATCAATAGAAAGGACACGAGTCTTTTAAACACTCAAAGTAGTCATATAGTCATCAGATTTGAATGCAGGGTCACTATTAGTTTTTCCTGGGTCTTTGTAAGATGTTTATAACTTCCACATTAGCTGCAGCATCACTACTTGCAGATACTGACACTTTTAGATGTTTCTGATTAGTAACTTCTCAAGAACATGATGCTCCATTCAAATAGTGACAGCCACCTCTTAAAAGACACCTGGCATTCATATTCGAGAACAAGGTAAATAACTAATAACCAAGGCATAAGGCACATAGACGTGGTCTCACAGTAATACAGAAACTGTTATTGTAACCTCAGCTCTATAGTCTATGTCCTTATAAGGAAGAGGTTACCAGTAAATCTGTCTGTCATATGCAACTGGCACACGTGAGCTGTGGAGAAGCACATTCACAGCCCCTATTTTTTGTTGTCAATCCAACATAGATTTAGCCTGACTCAACATTTTCTTCTTATGCTTTATTCTTAAGAGTATTAATAGTAGTAGAAGGTTTGGAAATTGGATCCTTCTGCTAGTAATAGGGTTTGATTCTCTCAAGTCACTATTGCCTTGTTCTCAGTCTTATGAGGTTTTATTCCCAGTCATGCATTCCTTCCAGGTGAATAACTTTTGCGCCATGGACAGTTCCTAGACTCCCCTTGTATTAAATGATCTTCAGTCCATATGTATCCCCAAAAACAGGATGCTTTGAGAACATGCTCTGTGCTTTTTGCAAACTGAACAAGTACATGCATGAGAGTATTTTGTAGCAAGTAGTTAATGTCAGTTCTGTCAGTATCTGTGTGAGTCTGGCTCCACCTAAGGGTTCTTGTCTTATACACCATCCTTAGTCTTTGATGAATTTTTGGCATTAGTTGCTTTGAGGTAGAGATAATACTAATAACAAGCTAAAAATCGAAGTACAAACAATCTGGAAGATCTGACCACTTCCGTGAAAGACTAGGTGATTTGGTGGTATAATTGTAAGACACAACTGGTTTGTCAAAAGAACTCCACATCTTTGGTCAGGTCTGGTGTATATGCCTCTTTCCCTACAATACTAGCCTTTAAGGTACTCAATTACCTATTCCAAATTGGCCATTTCCAGTCTTCCTTAGTTTTTCAAGGTCTGAATAGGCTGCTTCCTCCCCCAAATCTTAAACAAATGTGGGTATTCTGTATTTTCTCAGTACCACAAAGGTGAACTTTTACCAGTAATGCTGGAGATAGGGTAGGCTCAGCCACCAGTTGTGTCTGTCTGCTTAAAGTGGCTTGGATTCAGCTTTCCTTACTTCAGGAAGACATTAGGCAATTGAGCTTGAATTATCTCGATAAAGGTAATATCAAGTTTTGGTCTGGCACTTGGGCTATCATAAAAAATATTGTAGTTAAGTAAGAATATGTCCCTAATGGAAATGATTCCCTCTTCATGTCCTGCTTCATGACAAGCCCATGGCCTTCACAGGCATAAGACTACTTCGCTCCAAGCTAAGGCTCTCAAATTCCAGGATAATTGTTCATGTATTGCTCCTACTATAAAGCACTATATCTCCCCATATATCTGTAAGGCAGTCTGAGGTTGGTCCTAGTCCATACGACACTATTGACAATGCTGGCAACTGGTCTATTGTTAGATAATAGAAGGTAAGATGAAAATATATGTAGTACAGTATTGCCTGTCATACATTCTGTCTTATTTTTAGATGACAAATATCTTAAATCTAGTTTATCACATACATGAAGATAAGCCATACAGTATCTGATGCACTCACACACACACACACACACACACACACACACACACACACACACACACACACACACACACACACACACACGCACAAAATACCTGGAGGATGACTTGCTGATAGTGACTGCATCTTACTCACAGGATTCCTTAACCTCAGATCTGTCAGTTATCACTCCTCAGTTCTTGTTTTGTATTCAAAGAAATCGTCATCCTTGATCCTGAACATTTTTAACAGGGAAAGGATCATTTTCTTGATGGTATTGGGCTTTCTTGGCTATAGACTAAACCAAAAGTTATTGGAATGTGGCATCTTTGTTGGGATTATTGGTACAGAGTTCCAGGCTTATGTCTTATTTAATTTTCTTTTCCTGTGTTTTTATTATCCTCCTTTGATCCTCTATATATGAATGCATTTTGTTTTATCATATACTGTCAGTAGTTGTGCTATCTTCACAATCTAGGGTAGAAAACCCTCAAATCTGCTAATTGCTGCTTGGTTTATTGGACACCCTTTCATCGTAGATGTAGGCCTAAACCTTTGCACTTAGTTTAAGTCAAATAGTGACTTCAGATGCTTCTTTGCATGGGAAATTAAGGTTCACACTTTGAGAATTTCATTGTGACATGCAAAGACCTAGAAGAGATTAGGTATGAGCACTCCTGTAGGTTCTTCCCTTTGAATATTCATCTTTGCAAACAGACAAAGGCACGATGTAAACACACTAAACTGAATAAACGAAAACCAGGACTAGTTGCTTCAGGCAGAACAAACAGACACTTTATTACGTGAGCGCTTTCGGGAAATTCAATGACTTCCCTTCCTCAGACGGGTTGCCTGAAGCAACTAGTCCTGGTTTTCGTTTATTCAGTTTAGAATATTCATCTTTGGCTAGAAACTGTTTTGGTCAAAAACAAACCACCAGCTGGTACTATGGTTTATGAACAAGAAGGGATAGCTGAAATCCCATGTTTTGTGCATGGCAGCCATTCTCATCTTGGAGTAGGTACTGGAACATCATTTCCAGTTATTGGAAATGCACTTTGATGACATATCAGTTTCCAATTATATTACTTAAGCTGCAGTCTAGATTTACTCCAGGAGCTCTGGCTTTGTCAGAATGACATGGGGATGTGTTTAGTATGTGTGGATAGCTGGTGGTGGATCTCTTAAACTAGGAGAATGAAATTCTCATTTGCTTTTGTGCCTTCAGAAAACCCAAGGGCCGTAGGCATTAGACAACTTTTGAATCAGCTGCAAAATTACTATTTAAGTATTCTCCATTTTTTTCTCCTTTCCCCTTCTGGTGAAATTTTAAGTACAGAGTCACATGCTAACTTTAGTCACTTCTTGGTGCCCAAAGAAAGCCCTGCTCAGAACTGTGCAGCCCCATATCTTCAAAAGGCCATATTACATCTGAAGTGTGCCAGTGTAGACAGACGAGATACATGATGTAACACAGGCTGTTTTTTTCTAGGAGGACATGTTCTCCTTAATGACCTATTGGAAGGAAAGTAATTTTAGAGATGGCTCGTAGGTTTTATACCTAATCTACTCACAGTACTCACAGTACAAGAGGAAATGGTTCTTGTTGCACTTGTAGAATTCTGGCTTAGATTCTTTTACAGTGAAATTTCAGTACTACATTGTGCATCATAGATATTTCATTGACATGATTCTGAGTTGTTCTATAATTAAATATCATACACTTGCCTTATTAGCCTTTCGTGATCCTCTGGGTGGTAGGCTGTTTGTACACTGCAAGTCAAATATGCAGCTCATGAGACGGTGCATTTGTCCCTGCAAGGATTTAGTTTTGACTTGGGACCACAATTTAAGTAAAGAACTCCTTTCCTGCATCTTAGCCTGCCTCATCTGTAACTCTAAAGTTTATTTCTCAGATGACCTCTTTCCTAGTGCTTATTACCTGCAATAGAGCAAGCTTGGTATTATGTGCAAGAACCATTACCTGGCCTTTTACCAAGACTAAGTTCATTTGAATACTAGTCTTATCTTTTCATGCACTGTCTCACAGGGGCATCAGTTCACTCTCCAATATTTATTGAAGCACAGGGTGTGGGGAAGGGAATGATGCTTCCCATATCAGGCATTGAGTAGTACTGTTGATTTAATGATGGAAGCACTAGCACAGAGGATGCAAAGGCTACCATGTAAGTGAAAATATTTAGACTCTTTATGGGTGATTGCTTATTGGTAGAAGGATGGAGATTTTTGAAAAACTTAGAATAAATTTAGGACTTGAATGTAACTGGAGAGAGATTGTTCATGGGAGAAATGCAAAGGGCGAGGCTAAAATAAGAGGTACAGATAAGGAAGAAGGGGGTTAAATATCTGGGTAAAACAGTTTGGAAAATGTTAGGTCGGGCATTGCAGAAATTAGTGAGTTGCTGGTCCAACATAATGGCTTGTTGAGCAGATGGTTCAATAAATCCAGCCCATTAGTGGGATGAATTAATTTAGTGCAGTGTTTAGGCATCTCCCATTAAGAGAGTCGATTCATAAGATACAAATAAGTTGTGATAGGTATGTGTGGAACAATAAGGGCAGTAAAACTCTGAAAGAAATATTAAAACTGAGGAAGAGACAGGAAAGACTGGTAACATCTGAATTCCAGATGTATCTGCAGGCTGCAATGTTTGTGCTTGTTATAGGAGCTCAGGAAAGCTAGGAATATGAGGAGGAGCAGCATGAGGAGTAGGAAAGCATTAGGTTAAAGAGGATTTTTGAGTTGTGGAAAGTAGAAGGATGTAGAAGTGGGGCATTCAGAGTGCGTGGCATAATACCAAAGTTAGAATTCAAGCTAAAACTCTAAATTGGAGGATATGGAGGAGAAGAGGGCTGAATAAGTGAGATGATTTGGTATACAGAATGGAGGAGAAGTGGTACATGGGTAATTTATAAATCGGGAGGAAGAGATGGAAAGAACTGGCAGAAGAAAGGTTACAATTTAATGAACTGAAACTGGCTGTTAAGGCTTGATTAACAAGCACTGGTATAAACTGAAAAATTCCGGAAGAAGTGTTCGATATCAGTACTAATGAAGGAAGGAATGTGCAACTCGAACATAAATGAGTAAAGATAGATGTAAGATTATTTCAGAGTAAATATGGCCACGGAAGGGAGAAATAAAGATGGATGTGGGGAATGATGGAGAGTGTAATTATATTTAAATTAAAGAATAGAGTGAGATATTTAAAAACTTTGCCTGTTATGTGGATCAGTATGTGAGATGATTGCATGGGTGGTTCAGAACTCCCCTTCAGTTAAAGACATGCTGTAAGGTGAGGGAAGGAAAATGCTGGAGAAGTGGAGAGAAAGAGTCAGGAAATTTGCCTATGTTTTGGGGGTGCCACCAGTTAAACCTTTAATGAATAGTTGTATAGAGGAACTGGAAAGAGTGCATGAGAAGTGAGTTCCAAAACGTTGGAAGTTCATAATCTTGGATTTAGCTGGAAAGGAGGGTGGGTAGGAGGAAAGAGCAGGAGAAACTGTAACTCCTGCATCTGGGAGTAAGGGTAAGGAATAATGTTCATCATACTGATCACTGCTTCTACTGAGGCCTTATCTATATGAGCTATATCCTGCCAAGGATATAATAGCTGTCCAACTTCCAAAGCTTCAGAGCACCTTCCATGTGCCCAAACTGTGAAGCAGCTCAAGCTGAGCTGACTAAAAGACAGGTTTGGGTGTGAAGCCCTTTAGAGCGTTCCTGCTGCAGAACAGTATGCTACTCTGAGGCTTTTGAGGATCAGCGGTCAGCTTGTACTTTCCTTTGCTGGGCTGATACGTTCTCTTTTGAGGGGGCTTCCAATTTCTCAATTATATTGATGTTTTATTACTTTCCTTTTCAGAAAAGTTATTTTAAAGCTAGGAGTATTGTGTTTTAATGGACTATACTGAGACTGTAACATACTTTTAAACTGAGCATTCATTTTTTTCTGTCATGTTTAAAAGTAGCATAAACTAACTGAAAGCATATTTTCTGTTGAGAAATTGTGTTTATTTTTCCTTTGTGGAGCTGGCATAGTGCTTTAAAGTGCTTTTTTCCATGTTTTTCTGTCACAAAAGTAACTTTTGTAGACTGGTAGTTTTACAACCATTTGCTGCTTGTCTTCCCTCAGAAAGAGGCACCATTTTCAGTTTGACTATGGAACAGACTACCCATCCCATGGTCATTCCTTCTTCCAGCCACAAAAAGAAAAAGTTATGCACTCTTTGCCATCACAGCAGGCTAGCAATTTCCTCATCTGCAGGTGGGTGACTCTGCTGTGGCCATTTGTTGTACCTCAGACCACTCATCTTTTACTCTGGATCCCTCTGGTGTATCACCTAACACCACTCTGGACCGTGGGTTAGTCACGTCTTCTATGGCTGTTGGAGTCCCCTCAGTGAGAAATGGAGATCCTTACTTGTCAATCGTGGGAGAGGGACTAGAAAGGATTCCCTGTTATGTCAGAATGCTGTGCCCATCCCTGGAGAAGCAGCAGCTGCCATTAGTAACATAGTTGGCCACATTTTTCCTGTCAAAAAGAGATAAAAAAACAAATCTGTATTGACTACTCAAATATTCTCTGAATGAGTAGTTTACTGGGTCTGACTCAAGGTTTAAGTCAGGCTATTGATCTTTCTTGTAAAGTAGTTTCAGGTAAGAGAAAGAGGGATTCCTCTTTTTCTGAATAGATTCATGATTTTAAATCTGAACAGGAAGATGGAGAGATGGATACAGTTTTTTCCCCCTCAGATTTCCTCAGAGAAAAGCTCAGTGTCTGATTCTCCTTGTGGGGGTTTCTCTTCCTGTGAGATTATTGCTAGAATGTACCAGAATTTTCAGTGGGAGAACATTGAGGTTTCTCAGTCCATCAGAAAATACTATGATTTTGTTATAGAAGGATTTTCTAGTACCCACACCGATTCCTCCTGTTCTGTCTGCTTTAGAGGATGTGTGTGTTACTGCCTGCTTTTTTCCAGATAGTCAGCCAGCTGCCCTATAAAAGGCAGATAGGATGTATAAAGTTTCTCAGCCTTTTAAATTTTATATGCTATTCCCAAATTTGATCCAGCACCTATAGCTAATAGATCCCACTGCTGCTAGGGACTTAGTTAATTCCAATCCTACTCTTTCATAAGGATAGGAAAATTATTGATAGGTATGGGAAAAGGTGTATACTTCTGCAACTTTGATTTTCAAAATTCTGAATTGTCAGGATTATATGTTAAAGTTTGTTCTGGCAAATTGCAAAAGCATGAGAAATGCTTTATCTGCAGATTATTCTTGTGAAGAAATATATGCTTTATATAACTTAGTTTCTTCTATCACACAGTTAGTACTTATTGTTTGCGGTATATGTATTACTCTGTTGATAGTTCTTCCAGGGATATGGCCACTAGTACTGTTTTATGGCTGCATTCTCAGAAACTCCCAGATGATGTTAAAAATGAGACTTTAAATTCTCCATTGGATAGAAATTTAGTGTAGGGAAATTCCTCATTTTTAGGGGGTCATTCCTCATCCTCCAAATCAGACTGTTATATTTATACCTTTTCTTCATTACATGCCGTCCCAAGGAGTGATAGAACTAGTTCCTCCTTCCCAGCAGGGTGTTTCTTGTGTCAAACAAAGAAAATGTTTGGATACCAGTTTTGGATCTTTTTTTGTTAACCTGTTTGTGATAGTCTCCACATTGAAAATGATGTCACTTCCTAAATTTTTATCTCTTCTTCCTCTGTCAAGTTTTCTGGTAACACTAGACTTAAATATGCTTTTCATCACATACCAATTCATCCAGACTTCAGACATTTCTTAAGGTTTTGTGTGAATGGATCACATTATCAGTTCTCTGCCTTACCCTTTGGACTATCTACTGCATCAGAAGTGTTCATAAAGTGTCTAGCTCCAGCTATAGCTTATTACAGGCTACAGGAAATCCACATTTTTCCATATTTAGATGATGACATGCTTATCTTTGTGGAGTTTTTTTTCAAAGTGTCAGGAGTCTCTCCCTTTCATGTGAGATCTCTTACTCAAGCTAGGATTCCAAGAGAACATTCAAAAGTTTTTCTTGACTACCTCACACAGGAGTGTGTTCCTGGGATGTTAACTAGACACCTCAGTTCAAAGATCTTTTTTCCCCCACTGGAAAACTAGATGTTTATTTAGATGGTTTACCTTTACATATGCGTATTGCACAAGGACAAACAGCAATTTTCTGAAAGGCAGTTTGCAAGGTTTGCAAACGTCAAATGGAAAAAGGTTTGAATGTGCAATGAGTGAATGCACAGTGAGATTCGCTCATTGCATATTTGACATTCTGGGGCAGATTGCACTATAGTGGGAATCTGGAAATGGTTCCTTTCCCCACTGTAGTGCGATCTCGGAGTTAGAATAATAAAGTAGGGTGGTATGGGGGGCACAGTCCCCCACATTGGGGGTGCAGGTAGGCTTGCCCACCTGCTTTACACTTGTTTTTTTTTTTGTTCGAGATTAATGTTCGAGAAACAATGAATCTGCTTTTCAATTTGCTGTTTTTCGAACATTGAGTGTCGACGTTTTTACTTTCGTGGTTTCGAGTCGCTCATATGAGCACTCGAATAACTGTGATTCGAGTTTATAAAGGTAAACCTATTTACATCTATTTATAAGGTTTTCCAATCAGACTTCAGTCACTGCAGGGGAATACCTCAGTATTTTGGGTCTCATGGCAGCTGTGATTCTCATGATTCTCCTGGCAAGATTCCGTAAGAGAAAGCTACAGTGGTATCTGAAATATCTTTGGTCCCAGCAACAACACCCTTTATCTTTTTTAAATCCCAGTGCTGGGCATGTCAGAAAAGAGATCTTTTGATAGAGGAAAGATATATCCTTGAATCCAGGTTTCCCTTCTCCCTCCTTGTTTCAAAGCAGTCAGTCACCACAGATGGTTTAGACTTTGTTTGGGGAACAGTTTCAGGAGGGATAAAAGTGCAGGAGGTGTGGGACACCAAGGACAGGTGCAAGCACATAAATATCAAAGAAATGCTTGCTTTGATCAAGGCTCTTATCTCTCTGAATCATATTTGACCTTCAAGACTTCTTCAAGTGGTTACAGGCATTACAATAGTCATGTGGTATATCAAGCAAGGGGGAATCAGGTCATACCCCCTTTGCAGAATAGCCATGTTAGCGTAGGATATAGCTTCACAGCACAGTCTCACTGAACAAGCATCCTACATTCTGTGAAAGCAAAATTGTGTGGCAGACAAACTGAGCAAGACCAGGGTAGACGCTCATGAATGGAAACTAGAACAGGGGGTCTTCCAAGATTTGATCCTCAAGTAGACCTCTTTGCCTCCTCTTTCAACAATAAACTAGCAAGTTTCTGTTCCAGGACTCCATGCAAGAAGGCCTGGAAGACAGATGCCTTTTCTTTTCTTTGGCAAGAATATTCCTGGATGCTTTTCCACCCTTTCCACCGATATCCAGGGTACTTTTGAAGATTCAGAAGAAATCCCCAAATATCACTATGGTGACTACCTTCTGGCACAAACCATAGCTCTCCACTCTTTTGAAAATGGCTAGGGGCAGTTACCACAAGCTTTCTTACACAAGAACAAGGGTGTTTGGTATACCCAAATATTGATAATCTTCAATTGACTGCCTGGATGATAGGGTCTTAATTCCTCTTAGGCACCTGTTTACTGAGGATTTGCAGTAGGTATTAATGGAGTCAAGAAAGCTTGCTAGCAGAAAATCATATATTAGCAAATAGAAAATGTTTTCTAGTTTATGCAAACAACATAACCAGCACTCATTCAGGGCTAGTTGTTCTCTGGTTTTACAATATTTGTGTGAGTTTCTATCCTTTGATCTTTCTTATTCCTTTATCAAGGTTTATTTATTGACCATTTCAGCATGTCTGCCCATGTCTGCCCATGGATTCTCCTCTTTTAAGACAGCCTCATGTCAGAATATTTTGTAAAGGGGTTTTGCATAAGATGCCTCCAAGAAAACAGGTGGTCCCTCCTTGGGATCTTAATTTTGAGTTAGAGAAGCTAACACATGCTCCATTTGAACCAACTAATCTGGCTGGCGTGAAGTTCTTAACATGAAAAACAGTTTTCCTGATTTGTCTGACCTCTGGAAGTATATGGGTTGCAAGCTCTTATGGTGAATCAACTCTGTCTCATTTTCCTTAGTGACAGGGTTTCTGTAAGAACAGATCCTTCTCTTATCCCTAAAATGGTATCCAAGTTTGCTCTCAGCCAAACTATCCATCTCCCCATTTTCTTTACCAAACCTAAAAATTAAGGAGAAAGTATATTACATATCCTGGCTGTCCACAGACAACTCAGGAACTATCTTGACAGAACTAAATCTTTCATATCTTTGGATCAATTTTTATTTCTTGTGAAGGTAAGAAGAAGGGACAACCTGTGTCAAAACAGATTATTTTCAAATGGCTGTCTAAAGCTATTACCTTTTGTTATACTCACCACAACAAATCTATTCCAGGCAGGGGCAAGGCTCACTCTACCGGGGCCTTGGTTTCATCTGTCCTTTTTGGAGAGAGTTGGATTTTAGAACTATTCTAGAAGCTGCTACTTGGTCATTTGTACATACTTTTACAAAGCTTTATAAGCTTGACTCCTTCTCTAGGTCCAGATCAAGCTTTGCTAGGACCATTCTCCAGGGGCTTCTGACTCTTCTCCTTCCACCCCCAAAATGTAGTTAGCTTGAGATTAGATTGTACTCTACCCATATAGCTAAGGCTACTGCAACAGTGATCAATATGATAAATATAGTACAGTTGTGTAAGTTCAACTTACCATAACAGTAGATGTTCAAAATAATCACTGATGCAGAAGCCACTCCCTCACTCCATCCCCCTTGTTTTTTGGTGTGCTTTTTATGCCAGGGTGTGTATATTTATTTTTTATTGCTCCTAGAATTGTTGTTACAGGGCTCAGCCTACCTCTGTCTGCTGGCAGGAAAGCTCTGAAGGCTGTTGCACCCAAACTTTTTTATTCAGCTCAGCTTGAGCTGCTTGGCAGTTTGGGCATGTGGAAGGTACCCCCCAGCTTTGGAAGATATCTGTCTGTTATATCCTTGACAGAATATAACCCACATAGTTAATGCTATTACAGCAGTGATTATTCATACAGCTACCATTATGGTAAGTTCAACTTACACAATTGTACGTTATAGCTAAAGGCTGGAAGGGCAGAAAAGATGGAGAGAACAGATAGTGAAGGTCAGTAATTTGAAAATGCATTGGAGAGTACCAGCAGCCAGGGGGAATAAAAAAGTAGGGAAAATGTGAAGAAAGAATGGGAAAAAGTACTGTGCAGGTTTATTAAATGATAACATTTATAATATCTAAAACTACATTATGTCACTTTCTAAGAATTAGAGATGGCATCACAATTTATGACTCATGTTTCAGTAGTGTATATATACTGCCAGGGGTTGTAGTTAAAATGGGTGGACATCTCTCCAGAATTAATATTATGCTGTTAAATTTAAATGTTACAGTATGTGCAGAAGAATGTTATGATAAGTACTGTTATATAAAGCATAATTCTGCATTAAATATTATAGTGCAAATTAGTGTACAAGGGTTAAAAAGATTACAAAGTTTTTTTGGTGTTTTTGATTGATGATGGCATTGCATGTTTTGAAATTTTCAATAAAAAGAATATAAAAATGAATTAAATCCACATTGCTATCATTGCAAGTAGATTCAAGAATGTAGTTTATTAGAAACAGTCTATTTGGAGTGGAGTGTTTGCCATATACTATTCTATATAAGTGTGTACTAGGCTAATAGCTCTGGGGCCTTTACAAGCCTAGCCATAGGATTACCCTGGCATAGTGCCACCCAGGGGCAGCTTGTGCTATAGGACTGCAGGACTGCAGCCCTCCCACCTAAAAAACAAATAAAATTTCAACAGAGAAACACAAAAACAAAAACGGTAAATTCCCGGAAGTGTGCGCATGAGCGCACGCTCTCAGAGTGCTTTCTCAGCAGTGTAGATAGGGGGAAAGGCATCTCGGCCCCAAGATGCCCAGCAGTCTGTGCGGCAGTGACGTCATGAAATGGAGGCACTTTGGACTGCAGCAGCAGCAGGCTGGACCAATCACGGATTTGGATTAGGGATGCTCGCAGATTTGGATTGGACACGCAAGGGGCTGTTTGGAAATCTTGGTGGCGGCAAGGGACAGGTTATTTGGCTCGATGGAGTGGAAGCAGTTGCAGGCAAAGGAACTGTTTGGATCGGAATTAAGCTTGGTGGCAAGGTAAGCAGGCAAATGGAGTGTGTTTGTAAAATTCCCCAGTTGCTATATACTGGTGGCTAGAGAACTCATGGTGGTGTGGTAGGGAATACTTCAGGCTTGAACCTTGTACCTGGTATGCAGGTGTTAAGGGCCTGAATTCCCTACCCACCACCATTTGTAAAAAATTTGCAGATTTTTGCCTCATATTTGATCTGTTCTGTTCCTCATAATATCTGTGGTTTCTAGATATTTCAATGCTTGATATTTGATGGTGCAGTGGTCGCATTGTTGCCTCACAGCTACAGATTCTCAAGTTTGATTCTTGGCTGGGGTGCTTTCTGTGTGGGGTCTGCATCTTCTCCCTGTGTTTGTGTGGGTTTGCTTTTGTGTCCTGCCATGTTACAAAGACATGTCTGCATTATTTCTTCCTGGGCCTCTGCTGAAAATATTTTTTTTGTTCCAAGTCAGACTGTCGTGATTAACAAATGTTAAATAAAATTGACAGGCATTTGAATTTTCAGACTTCAGGTTTCTGAATGTTTAATTCCTTACATATTTGATAGCGCAGTGGTAGCATTGTTGCCTCACAGTTATAGGTTTTCTGGTTTGATTCTTGGTTGGGGTGCCTTCTGTGTGGAGTCTGCATCTTCTCCCTGTGTTTGTGTGGATTTGCTCTGGTGTCTTGCCATTTTACAAAGACATGTGTCTGCAGTATTTCTCCCTGGGCCTCTGCTGAAAATAGTTTTTGTCCCATAAGAAATAAAATTGACAGGCATTTGAATTTCAGACTTCATATTCTTCAGAAAATACAAAGTAACACAACCTTTTATTCTAGCAATCTTCTAAGTTTATAAGATAAATATTTGAATTTTGTCCCTATTTTTGGGACTGTCTTCCCCCATTATTAGCTTTGTCCAGGTTTTTTGTGCTAAGGTTGACAGCTATGGCAAGAACTGAATTCACTGAATATGTTTGAGGGCTGTATTCCCTCATTACTGGGTTTGTCCAGGTGTTTTGTGCTAAGAGGTTGACAGCTATGGTGAGAACTGAATTCACTAAATGATAGCCATTTAAGTTTCAGTCTTCCTCTCTTTCACAAAGCAGCTAATTTGGCGTAGTGTTATGTTGCTCTGACTGTTTTGCACAGGGACCTTGGCAGTAAAATGTATGGTGGTAACAGCATTTTTCTTTCACAGAGCAGCTGATTTGGCATAGTGGTATGTTGCCCTGACTGTTTTGCACAGGGACCTTGGCAGTAAAATGTATGGTGGTAACACAGCATTTTTCTTTCACAAAGCAGCTGATTTGGCGTAGTGGTATGTTGCTCTGACTGGTTTGCACAGGGACCTTGGCAGTAAAATGTATGGTGGTAACACAGCATTTTATTCTAACAACTTTCCAAGATTATACAAGCAATGTTTAATGTGTCCCTGGTTTTGGGGCTTTTGACCCCCCCAATAAATTTTGGCTTTTTCCAGATTTCTTGTGCTGCGAAGTTGAGATGCAGTTGAGTATTGAGTAGATTTTAGAAGGAGCTGAGATCTGCAGGGGAAGAGAAGTTTAGTGCTGCTTATGGTAAGTCTGATTGCATTGTTAATAGCACGACATGTTGTGTACTTGCTTTTGATGCAGAAGGCTGTGGGTTCTACTCCCACAAGGGGTGGATGCTGCCGTACTGAGAAAGTTAAGATACTAACTATGAGCCTGTTATCAGTTTGCCATCCATTTCCTATTGCAATATTACTAGCTTATCATTTTTTTAATGTAATATAGGCAATTTATTCCTCATGGGCAACAGACACTTTATTTTTCGATGAAACCATGAAATATAAAGATGTTTGCTAGCAGCAACCTCTTCATTAGTTACAGATTTCTTTAATGTGGAATTATTTAGATGACTTTTACTTCTTCAGAGATTGTGCATATTTACTGATAATGGTGGACTGTAGAATTGTGCATATTTACTGATAATGGTGGACTGTAGAATTGTGCATATTTACTGATAATGGTGGACTGTAGAAGTTTGAGTAGACTTTTATGATGGAAATGTTCTGAACTGGGCAGTTTTGTCATTATGGGTGCATGCATTTTGTTTCATTGTTTACTGGAAAAATGTTCTGAATTGGACAGTTTTGTCATTATTGGTGCATGCGTTTTGTTTCATTGTTTACTGGAAAAATGTTCAAAACAATAGGAAGGTGTATCAAAGAGCACATGTATGTTTCATATGCAAGGGGCCTATGATTTGAAAACAGCCCAGAATTAATCTTTATCTGCCACTGGCAAAATGTATTTTCTTTGAATGTGGGTTTCAATGCTGTTTCAATGAATGTGAGTTTCAAGGGCAGAGAAGTTTTAATGCTAAGTCTGTTTTCATTGTGAGACTGCATTGCTTTGTTTAGCAGATGTCTTAGTGTTTGTGCTGTAAAATGCAAAATAAAACTTTCAAATGAAGTCCAAATCATCATAGAAGTAAAGCAGTATGCACATTAGTGTTTATGGTAAATGGAGTGAAATAGCCAAGTAATGGATCATTGGAATGGCTGCAGGGGGGAGGCTCCTTTCGACCATGATTTTGTGAGGGAAGGGTGGCAAACTTAAAGACAGCCCCAGCTGAACTATACCTCCCAACTGTCCAGATTTTCAAAGAATGAATAGATTTTTGATTCTTATTTTTGGTTTGTTCCTCATAAAATTTGTGGTTTTCTGGCAAATCATTTAGGAATTAAGTCACTAAATAATGACACACTGAGTTTCAGACTTCATAACCTTCAGAAAATGCATGCTAAAGTAAGACCTGTTGTTCTATCAACTGTCTCAGTTTATACAAGAGCAATTTTTAGTACTGTTTATATGTTCCCCCAATATATTTGGCCTTGTCCAGATTTATTGCATTAACAGGTTGAAAGGTACATGCAAATAAATTGCTTTAAGAATTAGGCATAGCCAAACCTCTCAACTGTCCCCGATTTTGGCTCAAAATGTTATTCTTCCCCCTAATAATCCCTCCGCAAAATAGCAGTTTTGGAAGAAAACATGGAGGGTTTACAATTAAGAAATAACTAAAAATCAGAGTTATAGATTACTTTTATTTCAGAAATGCATGTAGATTCTTTTATTTTGTCAGCTGCTCAAGTTAGCAGTACTAATATTGAAGTGTCCCTTCTTTGACAGGTTCCCAGCTGTATTGTGTGGCTATTTTATATTTTTGCATCACGTTTGGTCCATTTTTCATAAAATTGTGTTTTTTTTTGGCAAATTAGTGACAAATCATTAAAGACTGAAGTTAGAAAATAATGACAGATGTTTGAGTTTCAGATTTCATACCCTTCAGAAAATTCATACTAATGCAAGACTTATTCTATTATCTTTCTAAGTTTATAATAGCAATATTTAAAAATTGTCCTTATTTTTGGGCCTTTGTCCCACTTATATGTATGGCTTTGTCCAGATTTCTTGCTCTGAGGTTGAGAGGTATGACAAATGTGTCAGGGCCATCACAGTCAGCCAGAGACATTTCAAATTGTGACATACTTGTTGCACCCCACTCCCCCATGTAGTGACTCTGGATGTGTCGAAGCAAGGCAAGGAGTAGTTATGCAGTGTAAATGTGCAGAGTATCCCCCCCATCCAAGTTAGCACAAGTACTACAGTGGCTTTTCATCTGTCCTTGATTTTGCAGAATGGTCTGGTTTCTGTCATATTTTTATACTGTTGATTTATGCTTATTACTCAAAGTGCCTGTTGCTCTGTGTTTAAGTAGCAATGCTTTAATGACCATCAGGTAAGCTTGTCTGAGATTGTAAGATGCAAGTAAGCTTTAATAAGCATACTGTTAAAGAATTGCCAGCATTGAAAGCCTTTCTGTTGTTGCCATGTAGAGAATACTTAACTAGATAATATATAAGCCTTGGGTATTGAAATGCATATGACAGTATTTGTAATAAAGGCCAGGATTACATTATTTTAAGATGCTCATTACACTTGTTGAAGACTTCCAGTGATCTCTAAGGGCTTTACCCGTAAACTAAACAGAATGCCATTCATGTGTGGTCCATAACCTGTATAGTAATCCTTTAAGCAATGTATCTTGAGCTTGTTTCTTGTTTGCTTTTCATTTTTTACTTTAATCATGTTTCCCCCATGAAACAAATAGATAGTTGTCAGGCAGCAGGTCTTTTTTTGGATAAGAAACATTTTTACAAGTGGGGGCATCACAGAGATTTCTACTTTCAGCGTGTTACTTGGTACTTTAATAAAGCTGAATATAAATTATAATTAGAACTGCAGTGCAAGAAGTGGTTTGAGTTGAGTGCTGCTTGTTTTTCTTATACTTGATTTTGACTGGCATTCCAGTAATGTATTTAAAAAGTAATTTATTTTTTCATGCCTCACAACCTTTTTGTTTCCATCTAGATATTAAGTAAGCTGTCATGCAGCCAATGCATTGAAATATTTTTATTCTTCTACACTTCATTTTGTCTAATTCTAAAATGTTTAAGGTATTTTTAGTGTTGAACGAACTCTTGGAAACTGGAAGTATTTAAATAGTATTTGTGTATGTTCCTCGGCTAAGCGCTGTAATTCTTAGGCTGTATTTTTGGATTCTCTAATTGCTTGTTAATTTTACTTGCGCAAGTCCACGTCCTAAAATGGTGACGTCATTTTCTAAACTTTTTTAAAAGGACTTTGGCGCCAACTGGGTTTTACTTCTGATGAAGCTACTGTATAACCAGTAGCGAAAACACTATTTTGGTGTGTTTCAATAAAAAGTTGCGTTAAAGCTCAATTCTAGTTGCTCTTTTGGATCTGGTCTCCTGACGGCTGTGTTTTCGCCAGCTTCTTCTCTGTTTTGCTTCCAGTTTGTCATTATTTTCTAACTTCAGTCTTTAATGATTTGTCACTAATTTGCCAAAACACACAATTTTATGAAAAATGGACCAAAAATGTGATGCAAAAATATGAAATAGCCACACAATACAGCTGAGAACCTGTCAAAGAAGGGACACTTTAATATTAGTACTGCTAACTTGAGCAGCTGACAAAATAAAAGAATCTACATGCATTTCAAGTAATCTATAACTTTGATTATTATAGTTATTTCTTAATTGTAAACCCTCCATGTTTTCTTCCAAAATTGTTATTTTGCGGAGGGATTATTAGAGGGAAGAGCAAGATTTTGAGCCAAAATCGGGGACAGTTGAGAGGTTGGCTATGCCTAATTCTATAAAGCAAGTTATTTGCATGTACCTCTCAACCTGTTAATGCAGTAAATCTGACCAAGGCCAAATATATTGGAGGAACATATAAACAGTACTAAAAATTGCTCTTGTATAAATTGAGACAGTTGATAGAATAACAGTTCTTACTTTAGCATGCATTTTTCTGGAGGTTATGAAGTTTGAAACTCAGTGTATGATTATTTAGTGACTTAATTTCTAAATGATTTGCCAGAAAACTACAAATTTTATGAAGAACAAACCAAAAATAAGAAGCAAAAATCTATTCATTCTTTGAAAATCTGGACAGTTGAGAGGTATAGTTCAGCTGGGCCTGTCTCAGTTTGCTGCCCTTCCCCCCTGACAAAATCATGGTTGAATGGAGCCTCTGCAGCCATTCCAATGATCCATTACTTGGCTATTTCACTCCATTTACCATAAACACTAATGTGCATACTGCTTTACTTCTATGATGAGTTGGACTTCATTTGAAAGTTTTATTTTGTATTTTACAGCACAAACACTAAGACATCTGCTAAACAAAGCAACGCAGTCTCACAATGAAAAACAGACTTAGCATTAAAACTTCTCTGCCCTTGAAACTCACATTCATTGAAACAGCATTGAAACCCACATTCAAAGAAAATACATTTTGCCAGTGGCAGATAAAGATTAATTTTGGGCTGTTTTCAAATCATAGGCCCCTTGCATATGAAACATACATGTGCTCTTTGATACACCTTCCTCATGTTACTAAATGTATATTCCTTGTACAATACAGTACAGTTGTTAGAGGGTGTTTTAAATTTGTTTTGAACATTTTTCCAGTAAGCAATGAAACAAAACGCATGCACCCATAATGACAAAACTGCCCAGTTCAGAACATTTCCATCATAAAAGTCTACTCAGACTCCCACAGTCCACCATTATTAGTAAATATGCACAATTCTACAGTCCACCATTATCAGTAAATATGCACAATTCTACAGTCCATTATCAGTAAATATGCACAATTCTACAGTCCATTATCAGTAAATATGCACAATCTCTGAAGAAGTAAAAGTCATCTAAATAATTCCACATTAAATAAATCTGTAACTAATAAAGAGGTTGCTGCTAGCAAACACCTTTATATTTCATGGTTTCATCGAAAAATAAAGTGTCTGTTGCCCCTCAGGAATAAATTGCCTATATTACATTAAAAAAATGAAAAGCTAGTAATATTGCAAGAGGAAATGGATGGCAAACTAATAACAGACTCATAGTTAGTATCGTCACCAAGGAGAACATTCTCAGTATGACAGCATCCACCCCTTGTGGGAGTAGAACCCACAGCCTTCTGCATCAAAAGCAAGTATACAACCTGTTGTGCTATTTATTAACAAGGCAAACCAACTTCACTTAAGCAGCACTAAACTTCTGTTCCCCTGCAGCTCTCAGATCCTTGTAAAATCTACTCAATACTCAACTGCATCTCAAATTCGCAGCACAAGAAAACTGGAAAAAGCCAAAATTTATTGGGGGGGGGGGGTCAAAAGCCCAAAAACCAGGGACACATTAAACATTGCTTGTATAATCTTGGAAAGTTGCTAGAATAAAATGCTGTGTTACCACCATACATTTTACTGCCAAGGTTCCTGTGCAAAACAGTCAGAGCAACATAGCACGATGCCAAATCAGCTGCTTTGTAAAAGAGAGGAAGACTGAAACTTTTAAATGGCTATCATTTAGTGAATTCAGTTCTCACCATAGCTGTCAACCTCTTAGCACAAAACACCTGGACAAACTCAGTAATGAGGGAATACAGCCCTCAAACATATTCAGTGAATTCAGTTCTTGCCATAGCTGTCAACCTTAGCACAAAAAACCTGGACAAAGCCAATAATGGGGGAATACAGTCCCAAAAATAGGGACAAATTTCAAATATTCATCTTATAAACTTAGAAAATTGCTAGAATAAAAGGTTTTGTTACTATGTATTTTCTGAAGAACATGAAGTCTGAAATTCAAATGCCTGTCAATTTTACTTCTGACAGAACAAAAACAATTTTCAGCAGAGGCCCAGGGAGAAATACTGCAGACACATCTTTGTAAAATGGCAGGGCACCAGAGCAAATCCACACAAACACAGGGAGGAGATGCAGACTCCACACAGAAGGCACCCCAGCCAAGAATCAAACCAGGAAAACATAAAGCTGTGAGGCAACAATACTACCACTGCACCATCAAATATGTAAGGTATTAAACATTCAGAAACCTGAACTCTGAAATTCAAATGCCTGTCAATTTTATTTAACATTTGTTAATCAGGACAGCCTGACTTGGAACAAAAAAACAATTTTCAGCAGAGGCCCAGGAAGAAATAATGCAGACATGTCTTTATAACATGGGAGGACACAAAAGTAAACCCACACAAACACAGGGAGAAGATACAGACCCCACAAAGAAGACACCTCAGCCAAGAATCAAACCTGATAACCTGCAGCTGTGAGGCAACAATGCTACCACTGCACCATCAAATATCAAGCATTGCAGCATTTACAAACCACAGATATTATGAGGAACAGATCAGATCAAATATGAGGCAAAAATCTGCAATTGTTTTACAAATGGTGGTGGGTAGGGAATTCAGGTCTTTAACACCTGCATACAAGATACAGGGTTCAAGCCTGAGGTATTCCCCACCACACACACACACCTGTAGTAGCAAATCACAAAAACTAAATATACTGCCCTGGGTGCCAAACCGTCATTATGAGAGTCCAATCAAGACAAAATGAAGTGTAGAAGAATAAAAATATTTCAATGCATTGGCTGCATGATAGCTTAATATCTAGATGGAAACAAAAAAGGTTGTGAGGCATGAAAAAATAAATTACTTTTTAAATACATTAATGGAATGCCAGTCAAAATCAAGTATAAGAAAAACAAGCAGCACTCAACTCAAACCACTTCTTGCACTGCAGTTCTAATTATAATTTATATTCAGCTTTATTAAAGTACCAAGTAACATGCTGAAAGTAGAAATCTCTGATGCCCCCACTTGTAAAAATGTTCCTTATCCAAAAAAAGACCTGCTGCCTGACATCTGCTTGTTTCATGGTGAAAACATGATCAAAGTAAAAAATGAAAAGCAAACAAGAAATAAGCTCAAGATACATTGCTTAAAAGGATTACTGTACAGGTTATGGACCACATGATTGGCATTCTGTTTATGGGTAAAGCCTGCAGAGATGACTGGAAGTCTCCAAGTGTAATGAGACTCTTAAAATAATGTAATCCTGTCCTTTATTACAAATACTGGCATATGCATTTCAATACCCAAGGCTTATACATTATCTAGTTAAGTATTCTCTACATGGCAACAGAAAGGCTTTCAATGTTGGCAATTCTTTAACAGTATGCTTATTAAAGCTTACTTGCATCTTGCAATCTCAGCCAAGATTACCTGATGGTCATTAAAGTATTGCTACTTAAACACAGAACAACAGGCACTTTGAGTAATAAGCATAAATCAACAGTACAAAAATATGACAGAAACCAGACCATTCTGTAAAAATCAAGGACAGATGAAAAGCCACTCTAGTACTTGTGTCTACCTTGGATGGGTGGGATTCTCTGCACATTTACACTGCATGACTACTCCTTGCCTTGCTTCGGCACATCCAGAGTCACTGCATGGGGGAGTGGGGTGCAACAAGTATGTCACAGTTTGAAAACGTATCATTATCTCCCACTCCTGATGTTACTCCTCCTCTCTCTGTTCTGCCTTCAGCTGTCACATTATCTCCCACTTCTGATGTTACTCCTTCTCTCTCTGTTCTGCCTTCAGCTGTCACATTATCTCTCACTTCTGATGTTACTCCTTCTCTCTCTGTTCTGCCTTCAGCTGTCACATTATCTCTCACTTCTGATGTTACTCCTTCTATCTCTGTTCTGCCTTCAGCTGTCACATTCTCTCTCACTTCTGATGTTACTCCTTCTCTCTCTGTTCTGCCTTCAGCTGTCACATTATCTCTCACTCCTGATGTTACTCCTTCTCTCTCTGTTCTGCCTTCAGCTGTCACATTATCTCTCACTTCTGATGTTACTCCTTCTCTCTGTTCTGCCTTCAGCTGTCACATTCTCTCTCACTTCTGATGTTACTCCTTCTCTCTCTGTTCTGCCTTCAGCTGTCACATTATCTCTCACTCCTGATGTTACTCCTTCTCTCTCTGTTCTGCCTTCAGCAGTCACATTCTCTCAAAAGCTTTGACTTCCAGATGTTTTACCTTCTGAACCGGTTTGGGCTTTGATGTCCACCAGGAATGGAATGGACTATCATTTACTGCCTCCTGTACACCCACAAAACCTGCTAGACTGTCTCCTGGGTCTGTGGGCTTTGTTCAAGCTGTATAATAAGCTATCCCATGTCTTATTTGGACATATTGGCATGTGAAATCCTTTGATTTTTCACTCCATCGACAGGGTGATACTGATATCTTTGCATAGTTGTCAGTGGATTTAATTTCTGCCTTTTTTCTGACCTACTTTAGCTAAAAACATAAAATATATACTATGCAGAATGAAATCTTTGTTCATTTGATTTGCTGCTGTGAGAGTAGAAGCACGCGCGCACGTGCACACACACACACACACACACACACACACACACACACACACACACACACACACACACACACACACACACACACACACACACACACACACACCCCTTACAGCAAACCACCATACATCCAAATCCCTGTCCACACATTTACCTGTAGTAGATCTTGTCCGCAAAGTTTAACCATGTGAAACCACCATAATCCACCATAAATCCAATCCCCACAAGTGAAACCACCATAAATCCAAACCCCGCGCAAATCCACACCAGACCCATGAGATCTTGACCCTGCTCGCAAAAAGACCCGTGAGATCTTCCCCCGACGAGACTGCAGCAAACTCCAGACTGCTGATGTTGCAGTCTGACCCTGACGCATTTTCCCAGCGAGTTCCAGGACAGTCTATGCAGTTTAAAACTGCATAGACTTCTGGGAGCTCCTTTCCTCATGTTTCCCAGTCAGGACTGCTGCTGAGACAATCTGCGCATGCTCCAGACTCTCAACAGCAGTCTGGACTAGTGCGCATGCGCAAAGTCTGCAAATTTTAAAATTTTTTTTCTTTTTTTCTTTTTATTTCTTTTACTTTACAGTTGAGGGGGCTGCAGTCCGGCAGTCCAATAGCATGGGCCGCCCCTGTTTTACTCTCATAATGACGGTTTGGCACCCAGGGCAGCGTATTTAGTTAGGTTTTGTGGTTTTGAGCATAGCTCCTCCCCTTTCTAGTTGGCCACACCCCTTCCCATTGACCCCACCCATTCAGCTGTCTCCTACAGCCCCACTTTGATGTGAAGTCACCAGCCACCACTGGTGCCACTCGTCCTTATTTCCCTGTGCCTCTGTCAAGTAGAGCCACTGGTGTTATCCCCAGGGTGAATTTTCTGTTTCCCATCCACTCATCAAGATTTCTCTTGAAGATGGTCAGCAAAGTGCTCTGCTTGACATGTATAGGAAGTCTGTTCCATAGCATGGGCATTCTCTGGGTTATGAACCTGTCCCTCTAGCATAAATAGATATATTATGAACTGATTTATGTAAAGTAATTTCACAATTTATGTCATGTTTTTTAATCCAGATTTCTTGATGAAAAAGCATTTCACAAAAACTTTCTCTTACTTTTCCTTAGAAGACAAGTGTTTGCATAATACTTCTGCATCTACATAAAACAAAGTTAGTCCCTGTTCATCTTCAAAACCAACTTAGATATATGGATGGGAAACATAATATTTACCCCAAGACTGCACCCTGTACTACTAATGAACAGAGGCAGCTCCTAAATGCTTTGTCCCATGCCTGGGTCCCCCTCAAATTATCTATCATATGATCCCAGTTATTCTCATTAGTAATATATAATTATCAACCATGGGATGGGTAAGGCCAATCTCTAACCAAATGGGATAGGTTAATTTGAGTGCAAAAAAGGGAAACTGGCTAGGCTTAAAATTACTTGCAAGGGCAGCTAGCCTAATATTTATCTATGAGCCTATGAATCTATTTGAGTTATGTGATTGTAATAGCTTATAAATAACTGAAAGCTGTTTATTATTTTCAGGTATTGTATGTTTCCTATTATTATCAAATGTGTCTTTAAAAAATTTTGCAATCTGTTATATAATTTCTTAACTAAATCTACCTTTGCGAATCTAGTGTTTGTATATTTTTCCCATGTCATAACCACACTTAACATTATAGTTCAAGAGTAAATAAAACCACTGAATTTGCTATGCTTTCCAAGGAATCTCTAAGTAGTGAATTAAAATAAATATGGCTTGATGTTAGGGTATATAATATTTCGTACAGCAATGACTATCTGAATTATTTATAAGGTGATTAGTTGTACATGCATAGTTCATAGGTTCATAGGTAGGTACTAGGCTATCTGCCCGAAAGCATTTATAAGCCTAACCAGAATGTGTTGGCTTTCACCGCCCCCTTAGATTAGTTCCCTGTGCCTCTGTCCAGCAGACCCACCAAAGTGATCCCGGGGTAAACTTTCTGTTTCCCAGCCACTTGTCAAGGTTTCTCTTGAAGAGTGCTAGCAAGGAGCTCTGCCTAATGTAGACTGGACTCTTGTTCCAAAGCATGTGAAGTCTCTGGGACAGGAATCTATCCCTCCAGCATGCCCTATTTATTGTTGTAGTGAGGTTTAGATCCCTAGAGCGTGTGGCTCGAGGGGATAAGGTTTTCTTTAGGTGGAGCATGTCCATCAATTCTGGGTTGGACATGGCCTTATATGTCAGGCAGAGATCACCTCTGAGCAGGTGGTATGCAACCGAGTACAGCTAGAGTTTCTTCAGTCGAGCTGCATAGAGCCAGTGATCCTCTTGGTGAGGTACTTCTGTGGTCTTTCCAGCTGTTGCAGGTGTCTTGTAAGGTGCATCCCAAATGGGGCATTGTACTCTATGATGGGTCTGATGAGTGATGAGTAGAGGGGCACAATGACCTTTTTTGATCTGGATGCAAACCCTTTTGTGATTAGGTGGACCACATAGAAGGATTTTCTAACCACTTTGGCAATGTGATTATCAAAGGAGAGATTACTATCTACTTGGGTCCCCAGATCACTTATTACATTTTCCGTATTTAGGGGACTACCATCTATGTGGTAGTTTGTGGGTACTTTCTTATTTCCAAAGGGAATAACTATGCACTTTTTGGCATTTAGCTTGAGGCCATGATTTTGACACCAGGTATCTGTCTCAGTGAGACCCTTTTGGAGGATGTCTGTGTCAGCCGGTGAGTCAATTATAGCCCCTAGTTTGCAATCGTCTGCAAACTTGGTCAGCCGTAGTCCTCCTGTGCTTGTCTGTACCTCTGAGAAGTATATGCCGAACAGGAGGGGTCCTAGGACTGAGCCCTGGGGAATGCCACTTGTAACCGGTTTAGAGTCAGACCTAGCTCCCGCAACTCTCACCATGTGGGTTCTGTCCATGAGTCAAATGGCAACCCATCTTGTGACATAGGGGTTTATGGTCAGGCTGGTGAGCTTGTCTATAATACCAGAATGGGGAATGGTGTCAAAGGCCTTTGCGAGGTCTAGGTAGGCTGTGTGTACCACCTTTCCCTCGTCTATAGCCTTGATAACTGTTTCAAAGAAGTCCACCAGGTTTAGGAGGCATGATCTTCCCTTAACAAAGCTGAACTGGGTAGGGTCCACTGTTTGGAGGTTCCCAATGTCTCTGTTAATGAGTTCCATGATGATGCACTCCATAGCCTTGCAAACCAAGCTAGTCAAGCTTATAGGGTGATAGTTCCTGGGGTCTTTTGTGGCTTCACCTTTGTGGAGTGGAATAACTGTTGCTGTGCACCACTCTATGGGTATGTAGCCTGTGGAGAGGCTGAGTTTGAACAGTGTGTTTAGGTGAGGGGTTAATTTGTCTTTGAGTTCGTGTAGGATGCAGCCTGGGACACCGTCCAGTCCCATTGATGCTGTGTTTTTGGCTTTGGAGAGGGCTATTTTAACCTGAGTGAATGTGATTTCAGGGGCTCTACATTCTTCTGGTATGGTTATGGGCCCTTTTGAGGGTGAGAGGGGGGTGAAGTTTGCACTGTACCTGTCTGCCAGGATGTTGGCAATATTGGTTGGTTCAGTGTATTTTGTGCCATTCTGCACTAACGCCGAGCAGATCTGAGCATTGCCACTTAGATTCTTGACATAGCTAAAGAATGCCTTGTGGTTATCTTTGGAGTCCTTGGCAAGTTTTCTTTCAAAGCTTGCCTTGGGCAATTTTATGAGGGATTGTAGTTTCTTGCTGATACTGATCAGGGATGTCTTCCCTTCTTGAGATTTTACTCTTTTCTGTACTAGTTTCCTCCTTCTATTGTATAGCTTGTTTATGGCAGGGGTCCACCAGACTGGTTTCCTTTTCTTGGAGGAGTGAGTCTTGGTTTTGCTTGGGATAGCATGATCTATGCATTCTTGTAGATACTGTAGAATGCATTAGTAAAGGATTTTGCAGGTTGGACAGCGTTATCCTTTAGCATGGGGGCTTTGAAAATTTCCATCTCCGTCTTAAGTAATGTGAAGTTTGCTTTTGAAAAGTTTTTCACGGTGGTTTCCTTGTCCAGGGGTGGGGGTGGAATGTGAATATCCAAAGTGATTTGTTTATAGTCAGATCTAACCAGCAAGGGGTTGACCTCTGGTGTGGAGCACCGATTGCCCATGTTGGTGATGACCAGGTCCAATATGTTGTCACCTTTGGTGGGAGTTTTGACCAGTCTTTCCAGGGTGTTTGAGTTTATAAATTCTAGGAAATGTTGGGCAAGGGAGTTAGTACTTGAGTAGTTCTCCCAGTTAATGTTTGGGTAGTTGAAATCACCCAATATTAGGGTGTTTGGTAGGACCTTTATGTTACCCAGTTTTTCCAGAAATGCAGAATGGGGGTCCTCGGACATGGTGGGTGATCTGTAGAATGCTACAATTTGAATTGTAGTTTTGTCCGTTGTTAGTTGCATGTGGATAATCTCTGAAGCATCATGCTGTGCCACTAACCTGGAGGTGTGGGTATCCTTGATGATTATGGATACTCCCCCGCCTTTTGTATTTCGGTCTGGGTTCTTTGGCTGAAATGTATGGTATGAGTTGTAGCCTGGTAGTGCTGGGGTGCTCTCTGTAGCCTTAAACCAGGTTTCTGTTACTGCACATATATTGATTTTCTCCATACTGAGGAGTGCCTCGAGTGTGTGCATTTTGAGGTTTAGACTTTGGCATTGAGTAGTATTACCCTCAGATTTTTGTTACTTGTGCTATTTACGGTGGTGGGTTTGTCTTTTGAGCCTTACATAAAAAAGGCAATATGGGGGTGGCAAGAGCCTTGGCCAGTATTTGAAAGCCTAAGATTGACAGGTGCAAGCCATCTCTAGCGAAGCAGCGTGGCTTGTCGAGCATGTCATCCCAGGTAGACAGACACTGGATCCCCTTTGAATGACACCAGAAACTTAGCCAATTGTTGAAATTGATCATTTTTTTCTTTATACCGTAGTATCATTCTTGGTGAGGGCCAGATGCTACTCAGGGTCAGGGTCATACCGGCCTGGGCTACGTGATCAAAAAGCTCTTCCATGTCTGTTTTCATTTAGTCCAGGGAGGTACGGCTCAGGTCATTCACACCAACATGGACAATGACAGAATCATATTTGTACTTGTTCTGGAGTGACCTGAGTACTTGTGTTATGTGGCAGATCCTGGCACCCGACAGGCAGCTAACTTTAACCTTCTCCTTATTCAGCCTAGTGAGTGGGTCATCAGTGTGCCTGACTATAGAGTCACCTATTACTAGTATGTTGGGTATGTTATTTTGCCTTGAGGGCTGTGATTGCGTGGCACACTGGTTTTGTGAAGTATGTGTTTCATGGTTTGTGTTGGGGGGTGGAGGTTGCTTAGATGTCTGCTTTGGAGGTCTCTGTTGCTTTTGCATATTTTTATTTAGAGCCTCCGAGTATGTTTTCATGTATTTACATGCTTTTTTTACTGGTGCTGGTTTAATGGGTCTGTGTGAGACTGGTGGTGTGATGCCAGTATTTCCCTTCTCCTCCTGACTGTCTTATCCAGTCTTGGGTTGAGAGAGCTTAGCCTCCAGTTTGGCTGTATAATTGCATCTCTCGCATGTATTAGTGTTTGGTGTTAGGAGGAGAGGGTTGTCTCTGTATATGAGGCAGTTGTTACATTGCCTCAAAATGCCCAGATTCACTAGTTGGACTGAAGAGTACACCTGAAACTGTCCTTTGGACATGCCTGGATAGGTACAGTAAATTGTTTTACTGAATGGCTGGTATGGTCGAATAGAGAGCCTTGTCCTTCTGTAGTGCTAGGGTTTATAAGTACTTGCTATGAGTTTTGAGCAAGTGCCGGGCTGAGAAATTAATAGCTTCAGTGCTTAAGTTGAAAGTTTGTCTAGTTCCAAGGGAAAAATTGAAGAGGAGACTTTGTGGAGCCGGGAATAGTTATACCCTAGCTAAGCGGTGCTGCCCGGCGCACAAAACCAGGCAAATGCAGTTTTTATAGCAGGGAAATGAAAGAGATAGAAATTAGCCCAAGATGGCCAATAAACTACTGCTTTCTGACCTGAAACCACTCCACCAGGGACAGATAGGCTGCTCAAAGCTCCCCTCTCTGACAGGTGAACAGAGAAACTTCCTTCTATCCAAGTAAGGTATGGGCAAACACAGAGATCTGTAACACAGCCCTGAATTCAGCACTAACCTGAAAACTGGACTATATTAGCCTAGAAAGGCAGGAAACAAGTATATATTTTTTCTTTTTTTTCATAAAATAAAGCAGATACAATCGAAAAAACACTTTAAATGTGCATAAAAAGATGCTTATTGTTATATATCTCAGTTCAGAGTTGTAGTCAATGCCCCTAGTAATAAAGTAGGAAGAAACACAAATACAGTAAAAGCAGATGAATAAAGTGAAAATTTTTAAATATATATATATATATATATATATATATATATATATATATATATATATAAAAACAATAGAAAACAAACTAGTTATTCTTATATTGAACATTAATGATATTTAGGAAGGTGCAAGCTAAGACATATTTCTGAATATCTGACAAAAATAAGTCCCATTAAGTCCTAGGAGCTGCAACTATACATGAAATATAGGGAAAACATCCCCTCCATAAAAATTTCAATATGGGACATCTAAGGTATGAGGGAGTTAATACATGCTGTAGTGGAAACAAACTTAAAAGAAGCATTAGTATTTCCACATTATTGATGCCACCCATTAAGGAATAGAAACTTCAAATGTCATTAATTTAATTTGGACAATGTTATTACTGCAAATTTTACAGATTTTGAATAATATCTGTTTGTCATATTTTATTGGATATGTTAAACCTAAGAATTCAAATGTGCAGTGTTATATTGATATCATTTGCATTGCAGGGCATAATGTTTATTTAAATGACAACCTTTCTAATTTTTTCATGATTAATTACATAGCCTGCTAGTTTTTTAGCTGATATAAAAATATGCTGTAATTTATCATTATCTGCATAACAATTCTTTGTTAGAAATGCTGCATCGTTGGTGTATGCCATAAGTTCATGCTCTTGAGTTTTCACTTGAAAGACCAATGTACCACCTTGTATTTTACAGAACAAAGGGTTTATGGCAAATATGAACAAAGTTACTGAAAAAGGGCTACTGTATCACACCACTGTTGGGAATGCAAATTTCCTAGAGTGTTCACCATTAACTTTATTACATGCATAAGTCATTGTGTGTAAATTTTGAACTATTGTTATTAATTATTTTGGGAAAAGAATAAAATTCTAAGACTACACACACACACACACACACACACACACACACATATATATATATATATATATATATATATATATATATATATATATATGGGTCCCCTTCAGTAGATCGAATGTTCACAAGTTTGAACCACATATGGCCGAGACCATATGTTTGAACTTGTAAAAGTTCGATCGGACTGAATGGAGATCTCCATACAGTGCAGAAAGGGAAGATTTCCCAGTTCGGCAATGTAGTGTGATCTCGGAGTTGGTATATTTAAATAAGGGGGGTGTGGGGGGTGCAGGGGGCATAGCACCCCTGCTATAGATGTTTAGTTTTGTGTTTTGTTGTTTTGTTTTTACTTCAGTGTTCGAACTTTTACGACTTCGAACATATGGTCTCTGCCATATATGGTTCAAACTTGTAAAAGTTCGAGCTACTGAAGTAGATCTATATATATATATATATATATATATATATATATATATATATATATATATATATATATATGTATATATATTTATAGGTCCCCTTCAGAAGCTCGACTTTTCAGATACTCAAAATTCCTATTGTCAAGACGATATGATCAAGTTTCCGAAAACTCAAAGCTTTTGAATGGAAATCACAGTACTGTGAGGATCAGGGAATTTATCCTTTTTCCCACTGTAGTGCAATCTCTGAGTTGGTATATATAATTTGCAAGAGGTGTGGGGGTGCAGGGGCTTGTCCCCTGAAAAAACTTAGTAAAAATGTAGATTTTTGTTGTTTTTGAAGTCTGAGTTTTTGGAAACTCGATCATA